>NC_054705.1:21432337-21541884 GCF_016097555.1 Gigantopelta aegis
TGAACATTATTAATCTGGTGTGCTACATAGGCTACTGTTTGAACATTACTAATCTGGACACGTGTTAAATGAACATAAATCAATTTACTACCTTCTTGACAACCAGAACAAATAATAATAATAATAATAATAATAATAATAATAATAATAAATACAAGGTATTATTATTACTACTACTACTACTACTAATAATTAATAATAATAATAAATAATAGTCATATTAATTAATCAATTAATTAAAGAAAATAATATTGGACAGGTAGACAAATAGGACTCTTTTGAACTGAAATAATTCTTTACCTTGTTTTTCTTCTTCTTCTTCTTCTTTTTCGGGGGGTGGGGGGTGGGGGTGGTGGCGAATGCCCTCTGCCTTCATTAGTTATTGCCGGGGTGGGATCTAGCTCATTCGGTAGAACGCTGACCTGGAACCTCAGTGGACCCATTCTCTGATACAGCCCCCCCCCCCCCCCCCCCCCCTCCCCCCCAACCAGTCAACCGTGACTCGTATATCAAGACAATACCAGAATGTATTACACTCAGGCCGTATTCTACGGCATATGAGGGCATGCGATCAATGGTAGGGCATGGTTTACAGGAGCAAAAAATAGTATAATTATAATATTGGTAGTAGTACAGATATAACACAGTTGCGAAATTTAGTAAGAATGATATTTAATCAATAGTATTTAAATTTAGCTTATGATGTAGTAAAAAATAAGTTATATGTTTGCTACATATAGAGTTTGGGGTGGGCGTGTAGGAAACATAACATCCATGAAACCATTTCGAGATAAAGGCAGGACGTAGCCCAGTGGTAAAGCGCTCGCTTGATATGCGGTCGGTTTAGGATCGATCCCCGTCGGTGGCACCATTGGGCTATTTCTCGTTCCAGTCAGCGCTCCACAACTGGTGTAACAAAGGCTGTGGTATGTACTATCTTGTCTGTGAGATGGTGCGTATAAAAGATCCCTTGCTGCTAATCGTAAGAGTAGCGCATGAAGCGGCTACAGCGGGTTTCCTGTCTCTAAATGTGTGGTCCTTAACCATGTCTGATGCCATATAACCGCAAATAAAATGTGTTGAGTGCGTCGTTAAATACTGTAAAACATTTCCTTCTTCCATTTCGAGATCTTAGTTATACACGGTAACTGGAAGTGAAAAACATACAATGTTCAAAACATTGTACTTTTTTTCCTGTAATTTTGTTGATGATATTTGGCTATGCCGTGGTATGTGCTATCCTATCTGTAGGAAACTACATATAAAAGATCCCTAGCTGTTATTTAAAAAATATAGCGGGTTTCCTCTAAGACTACGAGTCAAAAATTAAAAAAAAAAAAAAAACCCGTTTGACATCCAATAGCCGACGATTAAACGAATCAAATGTTTAAACATTAGTTACGGCCCTAACACATCACCTTGCGTGCTGAAACAGACCTTAAAGGAACAGACCCTAGTTTCAGCCCATGAAAATTAACACTAAGTTAAGTTAATCTACAAACCTGCAACACATTTCCATAACGTTACAACTGAGTGAAACATGAGTCTGTGACTTTGAAATGGTGAAATACACTCTAAAAATAGGCTACAACTCACTCCATAACTGTTACTTCTCAGACGCACGTGCGTTTTTAAAAATATGAGAAATGCATTTTGTGATATTAAAAACACCAGGATGACCTAAAACACTTTGAATGTACGGAAATGGATAATAAAAAACAATAAAATCTAAGTAAACTATGATTTCAGTTATTAAAAACAGCTTTAATAGTCAAAACTATGCGTTTGAGTTTAAAAACTAGGGTATGTCCCTTTAAATAATGTCCTATTTTCAAGTGAAAAGAACTCGGTGACATATTAAGGTTAGCCACACACCGCAAAAAGTCAAGTGGTTCGGGGTTTATGACGCCACCCATTTGGCACTCAAGCGTTGAAAATATACCACGTGCGTTTTATAATCCCCTCCCCTCAACATGGAAACTAATTGCACCATCTGGCATCCTCGATATAGAGGATTCCTGCAATAAACAGTATGTCTGCGAAGGATTCTAAATTAACATCCTGTCAACACCAACAGAATTAATCGTGTAACTTTTTTTTTCCTTTTTTTTTTTTTTTAAATTTCTAACCAGAAGCTTGATGATTTTTCGTAAACCTAGCGAAGTTGTTGAAAAGCGTTGTGCCCGCAAGATTAAATGACTAAATACTACAGATTCTTCTGTTTTGGCCCTGTGTTATTTTCATTTTTATTTCAACTTAGTTTCGTGCTTATATCCAGTTACGGTTCAAACACGCTATCATGCGCACACACCTCACCTCAGCTATCTGGGCTGTCTGTCCATGGCAGTGGGTCAGTTGTTAATTGTTAGTGGTTAGTGAATGAGAAGAGGGTTTAGTGGTCTTACTATTACCCACTGAGTCGTTAAAACTCGTTCTGGGGTGGAGCCGGTACCGGGCTGCGAACCCTGTACCTACCAGCCTGTAGTCCGATGTTTAACCACTGCGCCACCGAGGCCGGTTAAATCCCTGGTCAGGTCAGATCAGTGTTTAACGTGCACATTCAGAACAAGTTGTTGTAGCGCACGCCTGTCCTGGACAGGAAATTAAATCCATAAGCAGAAACATGATTTATACTCCGCGTATTTTCTCCAACTTTTCGTAAACCTAGCGAAGTTGTTGAAAAACGCTGTGCCCGCAAAATTAAATGAATAAATACTGCAGTTTTTTTCTGTTTTGGCCCGATGTGATTTAAAGGCTTGAATTACTGTAAGCCTGTTGAGGGTAGGGCAATTAATTACAGCTCCTCAACACGCCCGTCTAACGTACAGCCAAACATTCTTAAATCGCCGAGTAAACAAGCGGCCGTTTATTGCGATGTTGGTTTGTTTTCGAGGTACGCTTCAGCTGAAGGATATTAGCATAGCACACAGGTGGTGGTGAAATAAAAGCGATAATTTATTATTAATAAATTAAAGGTTATTATTAGACAGAATATTGTGACATAGCAAGCCATGCCAGGGCCGGAGCTAGGATTTTTTTTTTTTTTTTTTTTTTTTTGGGGGGGGGGGGGGGGGGGGGGGAGGGGGAAGATGAATTCTGCGCATATCTAAATCTGTCCCGGATCAGGTCCCTGGCTATTCAGAGACGGGACTCGGGACTGACACATGCTCGAAACCTTCTTGGTATATGAGCATAACAAAATTATCCGCTCCGCTCCGCATATCTAAAACACTTCAAACGGTTAAGAAGAGGATTTTCGTTAAGTTTCTATTATTAATACCGGACCCCTCCCCCCCCCCCCCCCACCTCCACCCTGCCCTTTGCTAACTACGGCCCTGTATAACATATCAGACCATCTTATGGCACACCACACCATACCATACCATACACCACACCACACACCACATCATAGTATAGCATCTCGGGGTACGCAAAAACACGTCACTATTCTACGACATACCATATATGACATTTTATTTAATGTATGTATTTGATGCATATTTATAGTTATCAATACTTTGGTTTTTCGACTTATTACAATTATTGCTAGCATATACAGTAAATTAATTAAAAGGAAAACAAATATAAAGTAATCATGTGCAGAACATTGGTAATAATGATAATAATAATGAGAATAAGAACATGATAATAACAAGAAATCATAAGCGTATGAGACAAGGGGGCAACTACCACCCCTCACCCTCCACCCCAGTTTTGGAGCAAAACTTCAAATTCTGGCAAACATTATACAGATATTCGGGCAAAATGTGCTAACCTGAAACCTTTTTGCCATGCATTTTCATCATTCTACCCTCATAATTAGTTATAATCCATAGTGCTTGAACCTTAATTGAATATAAGTACAAAAATAAGTTGAAATAAGTTGTAATCGATAATTCGTTTGCAACCGTATATAGCTGTTTGGTAGTTGGTAGTAATGCTAATATTATGATTAAATGATATTATTTTTTTTCAAGATTCGGACATTTTCGTTTAAGTCGGGCAAAACTAGCCTGTCCCCCCCCTACAAAAATGCAATAAATATTATGATGGTGATGATGATGGTGGTGATGGTGATGATGGTGATGATAATGATGATAATAATGATAATAATAATAACAATAATAATAGGAAGGATAATAATAATAATAATAATAATAATAATAATAATAATAATAATAATGATGATGATGATGGTGATGACGATGATAATGACTAGATGATGATAATGACTAGATGATGATAATGCTGATAACGCGACGACTATGATAATGATGATGATTTCGATTATTATTATCATCATCATCGTCATAACAAAAACAACAATAACAAAATCCAGTCACAGCCACAACAATAACACATTTTAAAGCCTTACCTTTGACTTCTGTTTGGTCCACAGGTTCCGACGCCCACGTGACTCCGTTCAGCTCGAGGGTAGTGTAACCGCTTGGGTAGTTCTCTGACGAGGGGCGGGCCAACTGGGAGCCCAGAGACCCCGACACGCTCCTGGTCGGGGTCACGCTCGACCGGCTCTCCCCTATAGTCCCTATGTTGATATACTTCGGCGACGAAGACTCGGAAACGTACAGAGTCTCCGAAGGCGAGTTCCAAAACTGCACCGGATGTTGCGAGGCGCCCCGAGTTCCGTACTGTATCGGAAACATGCCGAGAGGTCGCGAAGACGGGAGGTACAGCGACGGAACGTGGGAGTGCAGGTACGCCTGGGAGTCGGAGTACGACGGGGGGTGATGGGCCGACAGGACTGCTCCCCCTGGCGGGAGGGAGTTGTCGTGATATATACCCTGGTTTCCGGTCGGCGTGGTCAGCGTCGTGAAATGCCCGTTTGTGGTTGCCGCAAACGTCGTCAGAGTGCCGCCGCCGGTGGAACTGGATTTGCCGTCGAGGTTGTGAAAGAACACCTCCACGTCCTCCGTGGGTAACAGTTGACCCGGACCTACGAACCCCATGTGGTGATGCACCCCGTGAGGGGGCGGAGGGTTCGGCGGTAACGACACCATGTTGCTGATGGTGTGGAGGGAGCCATTGTGGACTGACGTCGTTGGGGTGGGTGGCGTGACGCTCTGAGTGCTCTCCCTTTCCTCCGTCGGAGGGCGCTTCAACTCGTGCGTGTCCGGGGATTCGTCGATCTCCTCCTTGATGAGCACGGCGGTAGCGGCAGGGGCAGGTGGCTGGGTGGGGGAGTCCCTCCCCCAGTGATTCGTGACATTTGTCATGGAGCAGAAGATGTCAAATGATGCGAAAGTCGTCGGCCAACTTTCGGTTGAAGTATACGGTTACATCTGGTTTTTGTCCAGCATAATTCCTTGCCGATGATGTTCCTGGAAAAAAAAAAGAAAGAAAGAAAAAAAAAAATGTTTTATTTAACGACGCACTCAACACATTTTATTTACGGTTATATGGCGTCAGACATATGGTTAAGTACCACACAGATTTTTGAGAGGAAACCCGCTGTCGCCACTACATGGGCTACTCTTTCCGATTAGCAGCAAGTGATCTTTTATTTGCGCTTCCCACAGGCAGGATAGCACAAACCATGGCCTTTGTTGAGCCAGTTATGGATCACTGGTTGGTGCAAGTGGTTTACACCTACCCATTGAGCCTTGCGGTGCATGAAAAAAAGAAGAAAAAAAAGAAAGAGTAAAAGTAATAAATAGAATTGCATGTTGTTTTGTTGTGGTTAGTTTTGTTTATTCTCCCTTTATCTTTTAGATTTCTCTTTGTTTTTGTTTGTTGTTTGTTATTTCTTTTTGTTCTTTGTTTTTGTTTGTCTGTTCATTGTTATTTCATTTTATACTTTTTTTTAAATTTACTTAATTTAATTTAATTTATTTTTATGTTATTTTATTTTGTTTTATTTTGTTTCATTTTATTTTAGTCTACTTGATTTTGATTTTTTTTTTTTTTTTTTTTATGGAAGGTGTGGTGGTGATGTGGTGGTGGTGCTTTTGTTTGTTTGGCTTTTATCATTTTGGCTTGTTTTTCTATAAATATTCTAAAGTCCTACACAGGTAAAATAAAGGAATGTTTACGTAGGTACATCCAAACCCAGATTTATTAGCGGCTGTCAGATGTAGGAAAAACTACAAAGGTGCTAATAATTTGATTAGCAGCAAACCAATATATGGTATATGGTATATTATTAAGTGGCCAGACCCTACTTGTCACGGAAAATAACCCGGTGAAATCTTACCACTCTAATAACCCCTAATAAACAATTGTATATGGCCTTTTCCAGGTCATTCATAACTAAATTTTGGTTTGGTGTAATCCAACCCACCATTTCAGTAATTGGTCAGACAACGAGGAAGAAAATGATTGACTAAAGTGACAATCGGTGACATATTATTGGACAAATGTGGCTAAATAACTACAAGCGATGCGGGAGGGGTGAAACATCATTTTACGGATTTCTTATAGGGGTGGCAGTCCTCCTAAGGATATTTGATCCGGAAAATTATCATGACTTTGCCGAAACAGTTATTTCGACTCTGTCATGTGCAAAAATACGATTCTGATCACGGAATACGTTTTTTCATTAAGATTGTATTGAAAAATTAACGTCATTTGGTTTCCTTTTTTTATTTTTTAAATATTTGTCACACTTAGATTTAAATTTAGTTACAAATAGTACTTTGTTACTTAATACATGTATATGATACTTTTTTAAAGAAGAAGAATCAAACAGTAATACTCTTCCCCATGTACTTTTTGAATATGTTACGCTAATTTTTATGTTAATTTACTAAATTAAAATCAATAAAAATAAGGACAACTGATGTGCAACTTTGTCCGGGTAATAACAATAAAATCAATAAAAATAACGATAATTTATTACTACTACTAATAAATAAATAGACATAAGTAAAAAGAGAGATAGATAAATAAATATATAAATATATCAGATACACAGACACATAGATAAATAAATAAATAAATAAATAAAATTAATTAATCATTAAATAAAGGAAACGAAACATAGTACAGTAACCAATTATAGCTATTAACAATAATGTTTCATTTTATAAGCTATATGGATAAGATGTCTGTCGCCATTATTTGTAAAGAAAACAATTGATGATCATAGCAACAAGATACTGTCATAATAAAACCATATAGAAATTAATATAAAATGTATTCTGCGAATTCCGATACCTGATTTAAATTATCCTTTGTATAGGTATTAAAATTTGAAAACGTAATTCTGCTTATGATATATATATATTCAAATGGCTGGATCTATTTTTATGTTTATTTATTTATTCATCTACTAGTATTAATTCATATGCAATTATACTATTGCATATTTATAGTTTTACATTTCATCCATTATATTGATTCAATTCGTACATTTTGCAACAAACATTACAACACTTATTTTTCAAGTGTGACCACGTTTGTAATATATGGAAAGACGTAAAATCATGGATATTATGTAAAACAGGAACTGGACTAATATGATTAACTAGTAACATCAAACCTTACATTTACAGTATGAAATAGAAAAATATTAAATATATTTAAAAACATAAATAATATTTTTTTTTTTAATATTCTCAAAACAAACTTTTATATCCAAATATATATTCTTTATAAAAAATGTAACTATGAAATATTCAAAATGCCATGTCTTGACCTATTCATTTGAATTACAACATAGCACTCACACTTTCATTACCAACAGAAAACACCCCCCACCTCAAAACAGTTATCTTATTTGGGAATATATTTCTAATTATGTCACACCCTACTTCCGTTATTACCATTCCTCTTTCGTTTCTATGGATTTTTTTTTTACCCAACACCCCAATTCTTCTAGTTTTCTTTTCTTTTTGTCTTGTTAAACTATATCACCTATTATCCTTATAGGCTTGAAATAATAATACAAACTGTACTATATTATTATTTAATCTTTAAAGGGACATTCCCAAGTTTGCTGCATTGTAAGAGGTTTCCGAATAATAAAAGATTTCTACGATTAAACTTACATATTAGATAAAGTTTCTTGTTTAGAATATCAGTGTCTGTATATTCAGTGTGTTTCTGGTCATCTTAATATTTGTAAGAAGCACAAACTGGATTTTGTCTTCAAATAATTTCGTACGAACAAAAAAAAAAGATTTTTAAGAAATAAAATGAAATTTAACCTAGTACAAATATTAGAACGATCAGAAACACGTTTAATATACAGCCACTAATAATTTATGCAGAAAAATATATTTGATATGTAATTACAGTCGTCAAAAAGTATCTGTTAGTCGATAACATCTGAAATATTGCAGCAAACTCAGGAATGTCCCTTTAAACTATATCACATATTATCCTTATAGGCTTGAAATAATAATACAGACTGTACTATACTATTATTTGATCTTTAAATTCAATCTATTTCCTGTGTCTTTTTTCTCTGTTAACCCTAAAAAATCTTTATTTGTTCATGTATGTATGTTCATTATTACTCGTGTAATATATTATATATACATGTGTATGGATTTATTTTTTAATTTACATATTACGACTACGTACAGTAAAAAGTAAAGTGTGTTTTATTTAACGACGCCACTAGAGCACATTGATTTTTTTATCTTATCATCGGCTATTGGACGTCAAACATATGGTCATTCTGACACTGTTTTTTTTTTTAGAGGAAACCCGCTGTCGCCACATAGGCTACTCTTTTTTACGACAGGCAGCAAGGGATCTTTTATTTGCGCTTCCCACAGGCAGAATAGCACAAACCATGGAATTTGTTGAACCAGTTATGGATCACTGGTCGGTGCAAGTGGTTTACACCTACCTATTGAGCCTTGCGGAGCGCTCACTCAGGGTTTGGAGTCGGTATCTGGATTAAAAATCCCATGCCTCGACTGGGATCCGAACCCAGTACCTACCAGCCTGTAGACCGATGGCCTGCCACGACGCCACCGAGGACGGTCCGGACTACGTACAGTGTCTAGCATTTAATATTACTGTAAGATAATGATATCAAGACCCCATACCTGACAATATCAAATTTTGTTTTGCCGTTAATAAATTTAAAATAAATGTTTTAAAAATGATATTTTAATTAACAATATTATTGTGTAATGCATTTTATATTTAATTTCGTTACTACAGTAACATTTTTACAACATTTATTATTTGATTTATATTATTTATTTCATTCTTAATTATAATAAAATCATAGCATTAAACCACATTACAAACATTTTAAACGCCCAAGCAAAGTGTTTACACAAAAATATAAAACAACAACAAAATAAAATACTGTACTCTTGAAACATCAATACCAAAAAAAAAAAAAAAAAAAAAAAAAATCAAAACAACTCATACACACAAAGTCATATGCGCACGCACAAATAAATACAGTTAGACTCACGGGAATATTAAACATATTGAATCAGATACTAATAAAACTTCATTTTTATTTAGAATAAAACAACATCTAAAAGATCATGTCGGTCAACGTGATTAAATAACTATTAACGGCTTTGTTATCAAAATGCATCTTTCTTGTTTGTTTGTTTGTTTTAAAATATATTAGACCATTACGGGTCGTGCTTATCTGGGTATAAATATTCCATGATTGCAATACTACAATGTTGCAATCTTTACATTTAAATTATTTCAATATTATATAAAATGTGACATATATTATGTCCTAAACTCAACATTATTTCTTTCTTCTTGAACATTGGAGGTAATTCCTGGTCTTTTGTAAACTGATTAAGAAAATAGTTTATCTCAAGATCGACGTTTTACGGAAATTCGTATGTATCAAACTATTTTAAAACAATAAAAGACTAAAATAATTTCTGAATAATACCACTGATGATAAATGTTTTCGCATGTTATAAATGAAATACAGGTATATGAAATATACATTGTACAACATTACGCAATCTTGGAACATTTGTGAATGATGAAAAAGGACAACCACCTTGCTATTGGCCATCTTCTAAGTGTATTCGCCATTGTGTAAACTGTCTATTGCTTCTTATATAGTGCGGCAGTATTAAATAGAATATCTACAATTTGATTGCAGAGTAGTGAAATACTTAACGAAAGGCCACCTGCACTAAAATTATTTAAATCGTAAGCGCTAATTTTAGTATAAAAAGGTAAATAGAAATAGTAATAGGTATAACAATAACAACAACAATAATAATAATAATAATAATAATAATAATAATAATATTATTATTGTTATTGTTATTATTATTCGTGTACACACACACACACACACACACACACACACACACATATATATATATATATATATATATATAATAATAATAATAATAATAATAATAATATTATTGTTATTATTATTATTATTGTTATTATTATTATTATTCGTATATATAATAGTAGTAGTAGTAGTAGTAGTAGTAGTAGTAGTAGTAGTAGTAGTAGTATAAATAAATTATTGCTCTGAATGGTATACTTTTAAAATCATCCAAAATGCACACGCTTATTATTAACTTAAATGATCACATCAAAACCCTTGCAATTTTGTTTTAATTAACATGTTAATACACTTCAAGAATGAAATAAGATTAAATTGTTACATGAAACTTTGAGACTAGCAATTTCAAAGTAAAATTAACTATAGCACATGTTACATTTATATCTATTACAAATTCATTTTTGTTTAAATAACGTAAGTAAACGTCTACGGAGGAAAATTAACTATAGCACATGTTACATTTATATCTATTACAAATTCATTTTTGTTTAAATAACGTAAGTAAACGTCTACGGAGGAAAATTAACTATAGCACATGTTACATTTATATCTATTACAAATTCATTTTTGTTTAAATAACGTAAGTAAAACGTCTACGGAGGAAAATTAACTATAGCACATCATTTAATCTATTACAATTTTTTTTTAAATAACGTAAGTAAACGTCTACGGAGGAAAATTAACTATACACATTCACATTTAATCTATTACAAATTCATTTTTGTTTAAATAACGTAAGAAACGTCTACGGAGGAAAATTAACTATAGCACATGTTACATTTATATCTATTACAAATTCATTTTTGTTTAAATAACGTAAGTAAACGTCTACGGAGGAAAATTAACTATAGCACATGTTACATTTATATCTATTACAAATTCATTTTTGTTTAAATAACGTAAGTAAACGTCTACGGAGGAAAATTAACTATAGCACATGTTACATTTATATCTATTACAAATTCATTTTTGTTTAAATAACGTAAGTAAACGTCTACGGAGGAAAATTAACTATAACAAATTTTACATTTATAATTATTACAATTTTTACATTTATAATTATTACAATTTTTACATTTATAATTATTACAATTTTTACATTTATAATTATTACAATTTTACATTTATAATTATTACCATTTTTTTTTAAATATAAATGACGTATGCAGAAAACAATTCTATGGAGGAAACAGTTTTTATATGGTAAGAATCCTCAAACCTTACCTTATTCCTGTCAGAAATTAAAACGCAAAACGATCACGATATGGTTCCTTCTGCGTTAACGAGGAACTTTCTACAAAACGTCTCAATGCGACGCTTGGTGACAAATTAAAGCTCAAACCAATATGGCCGCGCATCTGCAACACCCCGCCTTTCTCTAAGGGCTAAACCTACCTGGTGACCACGTGTGGCCAGGTAGCACCGGCGTATGAGCCCTGCAATATTCCCAGTAGGCCCATCGTTTGTCAAAAACACACTGACAAAGACGAACCAGGACGTACATCCTTGAAATCTAAACTGATATAAAAATGTTTTCACAAGAAGGTGACTTCGAAGGGATGGGATCCATGAGCGCGAGAGAACAAACAAAAAAAAAAAAAGAGAAGAAGAGGTTATTGCTAGGTGTTTCTTGTACTTCCTTCTGCGATTAAAACAGCAATGAGGGAAGGCACTGAAAATTTTTATCACCACTTGGGCTGGTATGAAGGAGTAGGGACAGCTGATAGCGGGTTCCCGTCTTGACGTTGTGGCAATAACAGTGATAAATCAGAAACAAGCTGGTTCATTACCATGATCTCTTATGATAACGATATTCCTGATAGCCAGAACAACAACGATAATAAAGCTGACGAGCTAAATTGCAAGGTACACAACCAGAACCATGATAATCTGACCTTCCCGGGACGATCCAAATGCAGATCCACAACTACGTTTATATCCAAATTGTAGAAAGCTAAATGTAATTCTGGTTAAAGGATCTTAACTGTGAAGAAGTATTTAGAATTTTTTTATAAAAAAATGGAATCTGGAAATTATTTAGCAGCACGGGTATTAAGAATATATTTTTTTTACCTGTTCTACACCTCCTGATAAGATAGAGCGAGAGATATGAGCTGTTGTCACCACAATCAGCTACACCAGGTATGTCGCGTATCCCAGACGCGTCACCGGAACACGTCACAGCTCGCGACTAGCGCGAGGTGCAGCCAGGACCGGTCAAAGACCACCGCTACAACGTTATTCCTCCGCGCAGAGCAGACGACAAAAGACGCCATGTTACATTTTCGTTTCCCAAGGAGTTCGGTAAACTAAGCATTCGAAAACTGACAGATCTAAATTGTTAAACTCGCCAAAGTCATTCTAACTGATATTTAATTATTCATATATGCGATGGTTGTGTGTACTCGACAAATAATTTTGTAAGTGGACGCCATGTTGGGTTTTTTTAATATAATGTTCTTGACGTCTGCTTGTACGATTGGAGTGATCTTGCGGGTTTTATGTTTGTGTGAATTACTTTAGTACAGGGCGATGGTTGTAAACGATGTGCTGGCTGCGAGATTTTATATATACACGTTCTTATCTAATGTCAACCAGATAGGACCCCAAACACTAACGACTATTTATAGTTTACGATTTTATGGAGTTATCTGCCATACTCGCTCAGCTCTCACCAACGACCAAAGTCCTCGAGAGTTATGACGTCACATGATTAAGCGAGGACATACGATTGGTCACGTATGCTTCGCAGCAAATATTAGTGACAGATTTAGTTTAGAATCAATATAGTGATTACAGCAAAGGGCGCTTTGTTTCAAACTAATGTCTTTCAAAATATTCCTTTTACCTGTCTATGGTCGGGCCTTGGTTGGGCTGCTTGTGCTCTCTTACACTTGCCAAGCGCGAGCGATCCCCTGTCCCACCCCACCCAACCCCAAACACTTTTCTGTTCTGACGAAGCAGCCGGCGTAAGTCAATGTCTGCGCCCATGACAGGCGTGTGCTACAACAATTTGCTCTGAATGTGCACGTTATAGCTTATGACCTGACTTAACCTGACCTGACCTGTCATCTACATGGACTGTTGCATCTATCTGCCCAATCGTGCGTGACGTTCAACCGACCTCGGTGATGTAGTGGTTTAGCCACTGGACTTGTGGCTGGTAAGTAGTGGGTTCACATCCCGGTTCCGGTTCCATCTAGAGCGGGTTTAATGAATCAGTGAGTAGGTATAAGGCTCCCACCCAGGGCGAGTTTGGGTACACCAACCCCCCCCCCCCCTCTCCTCTCTCTCTCTCTCTCTCTCTCTCTCTCTCTCTCTCTCTCTCTCTCTTTCTCTCTCTCTCTCTCTCTCTCTCTCTCTCTCTCTCTCTCTCTCTCTCTCTCTCTCTCTCTCTCTCTCTCTCTCATTCATTAACAACTAACCTACTGTCCTGGACAGATAGTCCAGATATATGAGGTGTATGCCCAGGACAGCGTGTTTGAACATTAATTTGGATATAAGCACGGAAATAAGTGTCAGTGAAATCGAACCATGACGATGTCCATAATCTAAGTGGCGGGATTTAGCACAGTGGGTAGAGTGCTCCTCTTAGGTGCTTTAGTCGTAGGATCGAACCCCCATTGGAGAACCCATTCCCTAATCGTTTATTTTGGTTTTTTTCCGTCCGAACTAGTGCTATTCGACTGGTATATCAAAAGCCGTGCCTTGTGTTGTCCTGTCTATAGTAAAGTGCAGTTAAAAGATCCCTTGCTGCTAATTATAATGAAAAGAATATGCAGCGGGTTTCCACAAAGACAGTGTGTCAGAATTGTAAAATGTTTGACATCCAATAGCTAGTGATTAATAAATCAATGTATTCTGTAGTCCGAAGAGGCAGGACGTAGCCCAATGGTAAAGCGTTCGCTTGATGCGCGGTCGGTCTGGGATCGATCCTCGTTGGTGGGCTCATTGGGCTATTTCTCGCTCCAGTCAGTGCACCACGACTGGTATATCAAAGGCCGTGATATGTCTTATCCTGTCTGTGGGATGGTGCATATAAAAGGTCCATTGCTGCTAATCGAAAAGAGTAGCCCATGAAGTGGCGATAGTGGGTTTCCTTTCTCCATATATGTACCGACCTCGGTGGCGTCGTGGTAGGCCATCGGTCTACAGACTGGTAGGTACTGGGTTCGGATCCCAGTCGAGGCATGGAATTTTTAATCCAAATACCGACTCCAAACCCTGAGTGAATGCTCCGCAAGGCTCAATGGGTAGGTGTAAACCACTTGCACCGACCAGTGATCCATAACTGGTTCAACAAAGGACATGGTTTGTGCTATCCTGCCTGTGGGAAGCGCAAATAAAAGATCCCTTGCTGCTAATCGGAAGAGTAACCCATGTAGTGGCGACAGCGGGTTTCCTCTCAAAATCTGTGTGGTCCTTAACCATATGTCTGACGCCATATAACCGTAAATAAAATGTGTTGAGTGCGTCGTTAAATAAAACATTTCTTTCTTTCTTTCTCCATATATATGTGGTCCTTAACCATATGCCCGGCGCCATATAACTATTCCTCCCTTCCTGTAGCCCGAGTACTCTGACGGTAAGGGAGCTAAACGGACATTTGAACAGTTATCAACGCTCACTTACCGTCAGAGACCAATTTATATAAATTCTACGCAATCGCTGCCTACCAAACGGTAGTCAAAGATTCCCACTCTAATACAACAACAATCCTATGTTTGACGTTAAATACCTTTACATCGATAATTTTCGAACTTCCTGATGACAAAGAAATCAGATATTAATCACTAATACACACACACTACAGGAAGAAACCCGACAGCAATAATGTTACGGTTAAATACATATTTGCTGACGGGTTTCTTCCTATAGTGTGTGTATTAGTTATTAATATGTGATTTTCTTTTATATTAGGGAGCTCGAAAATGATCGAGGAATAGCCCAATGATCCCACCAACGGGGATCGATCCTATACCGACCGCGCATCAGGCAAGCGCTTTACCACTGGGCTACATCTCCCCCTCCCCCACCCACCCTGTTTTAAAAATGTGCTGAGTGCTCCTTAAACAAACATTCCTTTCATTAATTTTCACAAACATGTTTTGTGAATATCACACAAATTAGTACACTAAACAATGTAGTTAAAGGGACATTCCTGAGTTTGCTGTATTGTAAGATGTTACCGACTAATAAAATCAAACTTACATATTAAATATATTTTCTTGTTTAGAATATCAGTGTCTGTATATGCAATGTGTTTCTGGTCCTCTTAATATTTGTAAGAAGCCCAAACTGAATTTTAGCAAATAAACTGAAATTTAACCTAGTACAAATATTAGAACGATCAGAAACACGTTTAATATACAGTCATTAATGTTTTATGCAGAAAAAACCCGTATTTGATATGTAATTACAATATTTTTTATTTCTTTGCACAAGACGAAATCTTTATGCCTTAAAGTTTGCTGCCGTTATAACCCGTTTTAGACCTACAGTCGTTTTAACAATTAGAATAATATGTTAAATACATTTTCTTCCTAGAATACCACCGTCTCTATATACAAAGGACGGAACGTAGCTCAGTGGTAAAGCGCTCGCTTGATGCGCGGTCGGTCTAGGATCGATCCCCGTCGATGGACCCAATGGACTATTTCTTGTTCCAGCCAGTGCACCACGACTGGTATATCAAAGGCCGTGGTATGTGCTATCCTGTCTGTAGGACGGTACATATACATATCCCTTGCTACTAAATTGTTAGTAGCTCAATTTCGTTGGTACGAAATATAATATATATTTAAAAAATAAAATGAATTTGGAGTTCCTACACACAAACACGTTTTATATATAAACCATGGTGTTCTACGGTTTAGATAAAACTCACTGTTGCAAGAATTATTTAAACATTTCAAATAAATTACAACAAAATTAACAAATATATGTATTTTTTTTATTTTCATTAAACAAAAAATAAAATAAATACAAGAAAATAAATATAATGCAATTATTATACTTGTATAATTAAAGGAAATATAGGCTATTCCACAATGTGGTAACAGGTGGTTAAATTGCAGTACATGGGTATGTGATAATAATCCATGCTAGTCCACATCCGATATCATATAAAAAATACGTGTATATAATTATCCAAAATACTAGATATACTGTATTAAAATCCTCCAAAACAAAACAACAACAACAAAATAAACCCCACCCCTGAAAAAGCTTAACCCTCCAACAACAACAAAAATGTGATACATTCATGGTAGATGGGTAGTAAATAAAAAAAATATCACAGTCATTTTTGTTAGATAACATTTCTATCAAACACGTGAACCTTTAATGGTAACAGACTTCTAACAGAGAGAGAGAGAGAGAGAGGGAGAGGTGGAGAGAGGGGAGAGAGAGAGAGAGGGGAGAGGAGAGAGAGAGATGAGGAGGGAGAGAGAAGAGAGAGAGGAGAGAGGAGAGAGAGAGAGAGAGAGAGAGAGAGGAGACGAGAGAAAAAGTAGAGAGAAAGAGAGAGAGAGAGAGAGATCGAGAAGAGAGAGAGAGAAGATGAGAGAGACAGAGAGGAGAGAGACGAGACAGAGATAGATCGTGGAGATAGATCAGACAATCACAGGGGGAGAGAGAGAGAGAGAGAGAGAGAGAGAGAGGGATGAGAGAGGAGTTTGAGAGAGAGAGGGGCAGGTGAGAAGTTGTTTTATCATATAGATTTTTTAGACAGAAAGAGGGGGAAGAGAAGGGGACTTAGGGAGAGAGAGGGAGAGAGAGAGGGGAGGGATAGAGGAGAGAGAGAGAGTAGGAGATAGAAGAGAGAGAGTAGGAGGTTCGGAGGAGCTAGAGAGTAGGTCGTCGCCATTATCGTCATTCGTCAGTTGCTGCAACATAACCTAATCGATAATCAGCGAGCAGCACACCCCCCAACCAAACAATTATCTTCAGCATGATATTTATCATCGTCGTCGTCGTCGTCGTCGTCATTGTAATCATAAATGAGAACATTTCCTAGCACACTTTTTTGTTTTGTTTTATTTGCATGCGTAGGTTGTCATCCGAACAGTTTCAGCATCCGGGTAACAGTTCCCACTGCGGACATAGGCAGGCTTCTAGGTGATTCCTGTAAATACCCATGCACTTAAATCAATGTATCCCTTTCAGCCTACCCCAAAGGGGGTTCCAGTTCGCTATAACTATTAACATAGAAGTTTACGCAATGCATTAACGTAAATATTTCGAGATGGTTCAATGTTAAAAATCAAGGACCTTTCAAAGACTGTAAGACAGTTAGGACAATATTGGGCTTGTAAACTGTGAACACATGCCATGTTAAAAGATCACAGAAAGAGATACATGTAGCTGTAACAAGGGCAGCCCCAAAGTTACATAAAGACTAAAACATGTTATCCATTTTTTTTTAATGAAAATTTAATAATAAATTCAAATAATTTAATGTATTCTGTTTTACTCATTTATATTATTTCAAAATCCAATAAAGTAATCAATGAAAGACTTTCAACATTATATTTATCGGCAAGAATTCTAGAGGAAACCACTGTTTACGCCACGAGGCAACATATTACATTTGTGTATAGTGGTTAAGCCATCAGATTTAAGGTTGTTTGGTGCTGGGGTCGCATTTAGGTACCGGCTCCTAGCGAGAGCGTACGGGTTCCCTTAGTTTGTTATTATTATTCATATATTGTATTACTACCAAACAGCACCATACGATTCTAAACAAATCACTACGCATATTTACAACTAATATGTTCGTTGGAATGATGGAAATACATGGTCAAAATGTTTCAAATCAGCTCATTTTGCTCGAATATCTCCATCGTTTTTGCCTCAATTTGATGATTTGTTCTACCACCGGAGGAGGGAATTGACCCCCACCCGCGTCTCATATGCTTATGTTGTCCCTCCACCCCATCTCTCTCTCTCTTTTCTCTCTCTCCTCGATCTCTCTCATTCGTCTCTCTCTCTCTCTCTCTCTCTCTCTCTATCTTCTCCTCTCTCCTCTCTCTCTCGTGCTTTCACAGAGATTAAAGACATGGACCAACGTGTTTGAATTCATTAATTTGGATATAAGCACGGAATAAGTGTCAGTGAAATCGAACCATGACGATGTCCATAATCTAAGTGGCGGGATTTAGCACAGTGGGTAGAGTGCTCATGCTCTCTTCAGGTGGCTTTGGTCGTAGGATCGAACCCCCATTGGAGAACCCATTCCCTAATCGTTTAGGATTTGTTTTTTTACCGTCCGAACTTGTGCTATTCGACTGGTATATCAAAAGTCGTGCCTTGTGTTGTCCTGTTAGTAGTAAAAGTGGGCAGTTCAAAGTCCCTTGCTGCTAATTATAATGAAAGAATATGCAGGCGGGTTTCCACAAAGACAGTGTGTGTCAGAATTGTAAAATGTTTGAGGAATCCAATAGATAGTGGGATAATAAATCAATGTACTCGTAAGCCCCTCGAGAGGGCAGGACGTAGCCCAATGTAAAAGCTTTTGCTTGATGCGCGGTCGGTCTGGGATCGTGATCCTCGTTGTTGGGCTCATTGGGAGCCTATTTCCTCGCTCCAGTCAGTGCACCACGACTGGTATATCAAAGGCCGTGATATGTTCTTATTCCTGTCTGTGGGATGGTGCATATAAAGGTCCATTGCTGCTAATCGAAAGAGTATGGCCATGAAGTGGCGATAGTGGGTGTTTTCTTTCTTCATATATGTACGACCTCGGTGGCGTCGTGGTAGGCCATCGGTCTACAGACTGGTAGGTACTGACTGGTTCGGATCCCAGTCGAGGCATGGGATTTTTAATCCAAATACCGACTCCAACCCTGAGTGAATTGCTCCGCAAGGCTCAATGGGTAGGTGGTAAACCCACTTGCACCGACCAGTGATCCATACTAGTCAACAAAGGACCATGGTTTGTGCTATCCTGCCTGTGGGAAGCGCAAATAAAAGATCCCTTGCTGCTAATCGGCGAAGAGTAACCGCATGTAGTGGCGACAGGGGTTTGCCTCCTCAAAATCTGTGTGGTCCTTAAACCATATGTCTGACGCCATATAACCGTAAATAAATGTGTTGGGAGTGCGTCGTTAAATAAAACGATTTCTTTCTTTCTTTCTTGTCTCCATATATATGTGGTCCTTAACCATATGCCCGGCGCCATATACTAGATTCCCTCCCTTACCTGTAGCCCGAGTACTCTGACGGTAAGGGAGCTAAACGGACATTTGAACCAGTTATTCAAGGCTCCACTACCGTCAGAGACCAAGTATATAATTCTACGCAATCGCTGCCTACCAAACGGTAGTCAAAGATTCCCACTCTAATACAACAAACAATCCTATGTTTGACGTTAATACCTTTACATCGATATATTTTCGAACTTCCTGATGACAAAGAAATCAGATATTAATCACTAATACACACACACTACAGGAGAAACCCGACAGCAATAATGTTACGGTTAAATACATATTTGCTGACGGGTTTCTTCCTATAGTGTGTGTATTAGTTATTAATATGTGATTTTCTTTTATATTAGGGAGCTCGAAAATGATCGAGGAATAGCCCAATGATCCCACCAACGGGGATCGATCCTATACCGACCGCGCATCAGGCAAGCGCTTTACCACTGGGCTACATCTCCCCCTCCCC
This sequence comes from Gigantopelta aegis, assembly GCF_016097555.1. Classification (NCBI taxonomy): domain Eukaryota; kingdom Metazoa; phylum Mollusca; class Gastropoda; order Neomphalida; family Peltospiridae; genus Gigantopelta; species Gigantopelta aegis. Next base: position 21,452,277 of record NC_054705.1, read on the forward strand.
CACCCACCCTGTTTTAAAAATGTGCTGAGTGCTCCTTAAACAAACATTCCTTTCATTAATTTTCACAAACATGTTTTGTGAATATCACACAAATTAGTACACTAAACAATGTAGTTAAAGGGACATTCCTGAGTTTGCTGTATTGTAAGATGTTACCGACTAATAAAATCAAACTTACATATTAAATATATTTTCTTGTTTAGAATATCAGTGTCTGTATATTCAATGTGTTTCTGGTCCTCTTAATATTTGTAAGAAGCCCAAACTGAATTTTAGCAAATAAAATGAAATTTAACCTAGTACAAATATTAGAACGATCAGAAACACGTTTAATATACAGTCATTAATGTTTTATGCAGAAAAAACCCATATTTGATATGTAATTACAATATTTTTTATTTCTTTGCACAAGACGAAATCTTTATGCCTTAAAGTTTGCTGCCGTTATAACCCGTTTTAGACCTACAGTCTTTTTATCAATTAGAATAATATGTTAAATACATTTTCTTCCTAGAATACCACCGTCTCTATATACAAAGGACGGAACGTAGCTCAGTGGTAAAGCGCTCGCTTGATGCGCGGTCGGTCTAGGATCGATCCCCGTCTGTGGGACGGTACATATACATATACCTTGCTACTAATGAAACACAACAAAATTAACAAATATATGTATTTTTTTATTTTCATTAAACAAAAAATAAAATAAATACAAGAAAATAAATATAATGCAATTATTATACTTGTATAGTTAAAGGAAATATAGCCTATTCCACAATGTGGTACAAGGTGGTTAAATTGCAGTACATGGGTATGTGAGAATAATCCATGCTAGTCCACATCCGATATCATAGAAAATAAAACATGTGTATACAATTATCCAAAATACTAGATATACTGTATTGAAATCCTCCAAAACAAAACAACAACAACAAAATAAACTCCACCCCTGAAAAAGCGTAACCCTCCAACAACAACAAAAATGTATTACATTCATGGTAGGTGGGTAATAAATAAAATATCACAGTTATTTTTGTTAGATAACATTTCTATCAAACACGTGAACTTTTGATGGTAACACACTTCTAAGAGAGAGAGAGAGAGAGAGAGAGAGAGAGAGAGAGAGAGAGAGAGAGAGAGAGAGAGAGAGAGAGAGAGAGAGCGAGAGCGAGAGCGAGGGAGAGACAGATAGAGAGAGACAGATACAAACAGAGAGATATGGAGAGAGAGAGAGATAGATAGATAGCAAGAGAGAGAGAGAGAGAGAGAGAGAGAGAGAGAGAGAGAGGAGAGAGAGAGAGAGAGAGAGAGAGAAGGGGAACATATAGAGATAGACAGAAATAGAGGGAAGAGAGAAGGGGCGGGGGGGGGGGGGGGGAGAGGGAAAGAGACAGATACAGCGAAATTGAGCTCTAAAAACTCATGTACAACAATTTTCAATGAGTGTATATGTGGGAATGTCTATGCCTAACAGACCCGTTTCTCAAAGAATGTGGTTATATGTCGGAAACGAGTTTCTTCTCCACACTATAGTGTGCCGCCTCCCATTTCACAGATTGTTCCTATGGGCCTGTATAATTATGAACAACATGGCGACATCTGGTGACTGTGTTTGGTGCGCCGTACGACTTCCGTGTGCCCAGTAGGGTGTACTTGGTTCCAGCACGAAAACAAGTCACCAAAACCATCATCATCATCATCATCATCATCATCATCATCATCATCGTCGTCATCGTCTTCGTCGTCGTCGTAGTCGTCGCCATTTGTCGTCAACAGCAGCAGCATCATAATAATCAGCAGCAGCACCACCATTATCTTCAGCATGATCATCATCATCGTCGTCGTCGTCGTCATTGTAATCATAAATGAGAACATTTCCTAGCACACTTTTTTGTTTGTTTTATTTTCATGCGCAGGTTGTCATCCGAACAGTTTCAGCATCCGGGTAACAGTTCCCACTGCGGACATAGGCAGACGTCTAGGTGATTCCTGGAAATATCCATGAACTTAAATCAATATATCCCTTTCAGCCTACCTCAAAGGGGGTGCCAGTTCGCTATAACTATTAAAGGGACATTCCTGAGTTTGCTGCAATTTTTAAGATGTTATCGACTAACAGAGACTTTTTATCGATTGTAATTATATACCAAATATATTTTTCTGCATAAAATATTAGTGGCTGTATATTAAACGTGTTTCTGAACGTTCTAATATTTGTACTAGGTTAAATTTCATTTTATTTCCTAAAATATGTTTTTTTTGTACGTACGAAATTATTTGAAGACAAAAACCAGTTTGAATATACAGACACTGATATTCTAAGCAAGAAAATATATTTAATATGTATGTTTAATCGTAGAAATATTTTATTAGTCGAAAACATCTTACAATGCAGCAAACTCAGGAATGTTCCTTTAACGTAGAAGTTTACGCAATGCATTAACATAAATATTTCGAGACGGTTCAAAGTTAAAAATCAAGGACTTTTCAAAGACTGTGTAAGACAGTTAGGACAATATGGGCTTGTAAACTGTGAACACATGCCATGTTAAAAGATCACAGAAAGAGATACATGTAGCTTTAACAAGGGCAGCCCCAAAGTTACATAAAGACTAAAACATGTTATCCATTTTTTAAATAAAAATTGAATAATAAATTCAAATAATTTAATGTATTCTGTTTTACTAATTTATATTATTTCAAAATCCAATAACGTAATCGATGAAAGACTTTCAACATTATATTTATCGGCAAGAATTCTAGAGGAAACCACTGTTTTCGCTACGAGGCAAAATATTACATTTTTGTATAGTGGCTCCTACCAAGAGCGTACGGATTCCCATATTTTGTTATTATTATTCATATATTGTATTGCTACCAAGCAGCACCATAGGATTCTAAACAAATCACTACGCATATTTACAACTAATATTTTGGTTGGAATGATGGAAATACATGGTCAGCTCATTTTGCTCGAATATCTCCATCGTTTTTGCCTCAATTTGATGATTTGTTCCAGCACCGGAGGAGGGAATTAACCCCCACCTGCGTCTCGTATTCTTATGTTGTCCCTCCACCCCACCTCTCTCTCTCTCTCTCTCTCTCTCTCTCTCTCTCTCTCTCTCTCTCTCTCTCTCTCTCTCTCTCTCTCTCTCTCTCTCTCTCTCTCTCTCTCTCTCTCTCTCTCTCTCTCTCTGTCTGTCTCTGTCTGTCTCTCTCTCTCTGTCTCTCTCTCTCTCTCTCTCTCTCTCTCTCTCTCTCTCTCTCTCTCTCTCTCTCTCTCTCTCTCTCTCTCTCTCTCTCTCTCTCTCTCTCTCTCTCTCAACGTGTTTGGATATTAATTGGAAATAAGTACCGAATATAATTCAAGATGAAAATAAAGGTACCTCCAGTTGCTCACGAAATATATATATATATATATACATATATATATATATATATATATATATATATTGATATGAGGATAGTCAATCAATAAAATATTTACATGCTCCTATACCACGAAGGTTTCGAGCATGTCTATCCCAGGTTCGGCCACCGGATGCCAGTAGTCCAACCTGGGACATATATGAGGATAGTAGATATTTCAGTTGAAATCTATGCCACGAACAGACAGACGCAGGTTTTTGTTACCATTACATAGCGATTTAGGCGAACTGTTATTTTTGTGTGAAACACTATGGCAAGTGGAAGGTTGCCTGATGCCACACAATAGTAGATTATTGACATGCATAACGCTGATATGCCACGCAGAGAAATTGGCAGATAATTAAACAATAACCTAGCCCGAATACTCTGACTGTAGGAGAGCTAGATGGACATTTGGACGGTTATGACGCTCTCATTACAGTCAGGGAGCCAGCTATGTAATTGTTTCCCAATCGCTGCCCACCAAAGAGTAGTCAAAGATTCCCGCTCTAATACCATAACAATCCTATGTTTGACGTCAAATACATTTACATCAACTGTCATCAGTCGTTAGTCCAAGCTCATGATGGCAAGGTTAGGCCAAGATCTGGACAACCGAGGAAGACTGATGTCCATGAATACCGGGTTCTAGTACGCCTTGCACGACGATCCACACTGACCAACAGCAGAGTGCCAAGAACTCGGTGGGGAACACGCAACAGGGTTTCCATGTCCACTGTTATGGGGAGGCTTTCATGCTTCTGAAATGAGAGCTCTGAGACCAATCAGACGTCTGCTACTCACTCCACATCACAAACAGGAGGTGATGAGGCGCAAGAATTCACTCGAACCTAAGGTCAGATGAAAGTCGGTTCCTGTATGTATGCAATTGTATTTCATCTAGTACCACTGTGTGAAGTAGCCTTGTGCTTGAATCATGTATGTACTCGAATTGTGTGCGGAAGTATGGTAGTCATAGGCGCTACCCGTAATCTCAGAAATGAGCAGCTTGGCCCCCAATTGTTTCTGATTCACTCTAAGGATGAGGGGTGGTAGTATTTATGTCCGTGGAGTTTATGTCAATTGATACGCTGCAGGCAGGAGTTTTGTTACTATTGTCGTCTATGGGAGTTTATTTGCTAATATACACCCTAGAGGCAAGGCCTATAATTATAAAAGAGGTTCCCTTTGGTGGAGGTTCAGTTATGGTCTGGGAGGTCATCTCCTTTGACTGTAAACTGGATCTGGTGACTGTACCCAGAACATTTAATGGGCAGAGATACCAGAATGCCATCTTGGATAGAGTTGTCGTTCCTCATTTTGACAATCACGCACTTGCAAGTCGCCCTGTTTTCATGGATAACAATGCCCGACCTCATCGTGCCATAGCCGTACTCGACTATTTGCAGCGCCATGCAACTGTAACTCTGCCATGACCTACATGGATCCGTGACCTGAACCCTATAGAACATATCTGATATGTTTTGGGACGCTTGGTGAGGGAGAGGGATCTTTCTGTGTATAATTTACAGGAATTGACTAATGCGCTTCAAGAGTAAAAAAAGAAATGTTTTATTTAACGACGCACTCAACACATTTTATTTACGGTTATATGGCGTCAGACATATGGTTAAGGACCACACAGATTTTGAGAGAAAACCCGCTGTCGCCACTACATGGGCTACTCTTCCGATTAGCAGCAAGGGATCTTTTATTTGCGCTTCCCACAGGCAGGATAGCACAACCATGACCTTTGTTGAACCAGTTATGGATCACAGGTCGGTGCAAGTGGTTTACACCTACCCACTGAGCCTTGCGGAGCACTCACTCAGGGTTTGGAGTCGGTATCTGGATTAAAAATCCCATGCCTCGACTGGGATCCGAACCCAGTACCTACCAGCCTGTAGACCGATGGCCTACCACGACGCCACCGAGGCCAGTACTTCAAGAGGAATGACGAAGAATAACGCGTTTGGTGATTCGTCCATTTGTGTCCAACATGAGGAGGAGTGTCCAGTTCGGCATCCAGGCATAGGCTGGATATGCCCGATATTGATCAGTGACAGACTAAAAACCGTGTTGAGATGTTGGAGGACATTTACAGATGACGTTACCGACCATCAGTAGCCCAGTGGTAAAGTGTTCGCTTGATGCACGGTCGGTCTGGGATCGATCCCCGTCGGTAGACCCATTGGGCTATTTATCGTTCCAGCCAGTGCTCCACAACTGGTGTAACAAAGGCCGTTGTATGTACTATCCTGTCTGTGGGATGGTGCATATAAAAGATCGCTTGCTGCTGATCGAAAAGAGTAGACCTCTCTCAATATCTGTGTGGTCCGTAACCATATGTCCGACGCCATGTAACCGTAAATAAAATGTGTTGAGTGCGTCGTTAAATAAAACGTTCCTTTCCTTACCGATCATCATGTCGTTTGTATCAGCTGTGGGAGCAATAGTTATAAATTGTATGGCAAATGCTAATCAGATATACATTTAACATTTTAAAAACATTATTGGTATTATCGTAGTACGACATGGCGTGTCCATGTCTGTGAAACAAATGGGTGGTGGTTAACTTTTGTGGAGGTCTATATATATATATATATATATATATATATATATATATATATATATATATATATATATATATATATATTCATAACCAAAATAGGACATACATATTTTGGTTTTCCTTAAAAACATCATAATTTTAAGAGCCCTCGTAGTTATACTGGGCAAGAGTACGCCCATTCCGTTGTTATTTCCCCATCCACCACCAACTTTCCTGACCATATTTATTTTTATTTCTCACCTCAACGAATTCTGGTTCCACAGATATAGGAGATGGTGTCTTCTCTGGCGTGGCCTCTCTAAAAATAACCGGTTCCGGTTCTGGTTCGGGCGTCTTCACCTTTTTCGGTTTCGCTGGCGCCTTTGTCTTCGGAATGCTCTGATAGGCTGGTTTCATCTTGAGATACATTTTGTTTCTATCTGCGTATTCTTTGGCGGACACGGACACAGTCTTGCTGAGTTCTAACTTGTTCGTCTTGAAGATCGGTCCTGTCTTCTTTTCCAGTAGAGGACCTTTGTGTAATTTCAGTAGCGGCTCCGACTGTTTCTTTAGTAGTGGTCCTCTCTCTGTTTTCAATATCGGTCCTGTGTGTTTTTTCAGTAGCGGTCCTTTATGTATTTTCAGTTCCGGGCCATGGTGAACTCCGATTTTGGCAGCTCCTTTTAATTCTGTCATGTTTAATGACAACTGAATACTGGATCTGCAATTAATCAATTATTGTAAAAATAAATAACATATTGTGTGCATGCATTTGTGCGCATGCGAACGTGTGTATGTTTTTTATGTGTACGCACAGTAAATGTTTCCTGTGCATTAAATAAATGTATACTAAATTGCATTTACTTGAAATCTGATCGTTAAAATTTTAATAAATGATCGTATAACCATTCTCTTGAACTTGGGGTGGGACATAATCCAGTGGTAAAACAGTCGCTTGATGCGCGGTCGGTTTAGGAGCGATCCCCGTCGGTGGCCCCACTGGGCTATTTCTTGTCCCAGCCAGTGCTCCACAACTGATGTAACAAAGGCCGTGGTATGTACTATCATGTCTGGGATGGTGCATATAAAAGACCCCTTGCTGCTGATCGAAAAGAGTAATCCATGAAGTGGCGACAGCAAGTTTCCTCTCCATATATCTGTGTGGTCCTTAACCATATGTCTGACGCCATATAACCGTATTTAAAATGTGTTGAGCGCGTCGTTAAATAAAACATTGTATCCCTTCCTTCCCTTGATCGTCAGCGGTATTCTCTCAAACTGCATGTGATAATTCAGGCTGTATGCGTGTAGCTTGCCTTACCAGCATTTCAGATCACATGTCCTCATCTGACGTTATTTTGTTTACTATTGAACCTCAAAAAGATTGTATGGATTATCATCGTTCAGAAAAAATACGTTTGCTGGTATTGATCTCAGTGGTCTCTCCGGTATTCAGGAAAGGGATGGAGGGAATCAGTAGAGCTGGTTCCACTTATACGAAGGGATGGTATCTAAGATTTGCCGGGTACAAGTACTTCGAAAATGTCTTGTAAACGACAATGAACCTGATTACTCTGGTAGTTCAAGACCATCGCATTACGTGTGATTTTGGATGGCGGCCTAAATAAACGGATGGCGGATATTACTATCGCTGCCAATGGATGGCGGGCGTATTAGAAATTAGTCTTAAGAGATGACGGGTCCGCCATCGCTTATGACATGTAGCGAGAACCCTGGATCTGATCGGCGTCAATTTGATGCCATGTCTCAGATAACGAACATCTTCGAGCGATAGGTATGCTTGAGGTTGGAATAGCATGAAACGCTCTTACTAGATGTTTTGGTGTTCATCAGTGCTTATGAGAAAAACAGTATCTGCGGAGATGTTATCAACCGTTTTGGAATGCAAGAGATCTTCCATCTTAGGGATCCTACGTGTGACGTCACGTTCATAGGCGAACGGGCTCCCATTTTTTTGTAGGGGGTAGGCTGTCTTTTGCTCGAATTAAAAAAAAAAGAGCCCGAATCTGGATAACTAAATTTATTCTTATTAACATTACTATCAAACGGAGATATAGGGTTGCAAACGAACAACTTCGCATTTTTACATGGATTACAACTAATTTGGAGTGTAGAATGATGGTATCAGGTTAGCATATTTTGCCCGAATATCTGTATAATTTTTGCCAGAATTTGAGCTTCTCCTCCAGCATTCGTACGCTTATGGTCACGTTAGCAAAACGTTTATAGGCCTATCAGGCCTCTTTACTAGGGTATCCACGAGTACTCAAGTACTTGGGCACAGGCCGAGTCTAGCAAGACTAGAGACCGTTCGCAGGACTCGAGTAACCGTGCAAGGAAGAGCACTCTCATTTAATTATATTTTGTACGTCATTTTGCCATATTATGCCTGTCGCCGATTACATTATAGAACTATATGACATGGAGGGGAAAGAAAAGCTGAATGTAACAGTGTGGAATGCAATATCAGGGGCCAGTATATAAATGGCATGATTTGGCATCCATGTTCAGCGTTGGAATTAAGATCCATAATGCTATTTTACTTTATTCCTTTTCTCATTATTATTGGGTACTCGGGACCGAGTCGAGTTTGACCCACGGGTACTCGAGTCCAATATTTGGACTCGCGGAGGCCCCATTCTTCACCTACAAAACCATTTGGAAAGCAAACCTCTGACATCCCGGAGTTAAGGCCAGTTAGTGGAAGAACTGTACACAGCTGGTTACATGATCACAAAATACGACCACGACCGTCCAACAATTTATAATACGTAGTCCTGTTACGTCACCGACGCCGCACCAAGCATGGCGCAGATCACACTTTACGTTCAGAAGACAGGATTGAACCACCGTACATTTTAACAGATAAATAATATAAGTATGGCAAACAATAGATTTTGATTTATTTATAAAATATAAGTATCGCTAAAGGTAAAATGTTGCTACGTTTTTAATAAACAAAATGGAGCACTCACCTATATACTGAGTAAGTATACCATTGATTGCTTTAAAATATTGTTCTTTTTTTTCTTCATGGTTAGAATATCCAATACACAACATTGTCGCTTTGTTAACGACATCCTGTTATTCTCAACGAAGCGTTCAGTAAAAGGTCTCAGGTCCGGTGCACATTATATCAAGGGGGGGGGGGGGGGCATTTGACCTAATATTTTGTTTCTTATGGTATCACGAGTTTTGTCCATGGGTTGCAGTAAGCGTTTGCGCTCTATGCGCGAATTGGAAGTGGGGAGGATGGGGTGGGAGGGTGCGCATCCCGACCACAGATATGCCAAGTAGCCTAAACAATCTAGACATTGCTTATTTGAAGAATTATACTAATATACTACATTATACTAATATACTAAATTTATTCAATATTAGTTGGCATGAAACATCTTGCTCGACGTGGTATTGCAGGAGAAGATTGCCATAATTATACTGACATGTAAAAAAAAAAAAGGGAACACAGTCGTGTTATTGAAATCAAATTTAATTCATTGCAATACGTAATTATATCGGTGGACCATGCACAGCTGTTATGTCGGACTGAATGTCAGTACAGTACTATGGGATTGAGTGCTACGCAAATGTCAAATAATAACAACAATTATTTATCTATCTTGTTTCTATTTTCAACCGAATGAATGAATGAATGAATGTTTAACGACACCCCAGCACGAAAAATACATCGGCTATTGGGTGTCAAACTATGGTAATGCAAATAAATAAAGTGATGATCAACATCAATATAAAAATTCAAGGTTTAAACAAAAACAGTGTAAAGAACTGTGCAAAAAAACAAATACAAATATCACAGAATTTTACGGACACTGAATTTTACTCTAAACTTCAATTTGTGCTGTATTGGCCATTCTCAAAGAGAATGTTACACCCCTGCACCACGGTGAGGATACAGCACGCGCAGGGGCAATTATTTAATAATACTGCTTTAGAATGAAAGAAAAACAAATATCCGCCACAGTTATCGACAACATGGGGCGGGACGTAGCCCAGTGGTAAAGCGCTCGCCTGATGTACGGTCGGTCTAGGATCGATCCCCGTCAGTGGGCCCATTGGGCTATTTCTCGTTCCAGCCAGTGCACCACGACTGGTATATCAAAGACCGTTGTGTGTGCTATCATGTATGTGGGATGGTGCATATAAAAGATCCCTTGCATCTAATCGAAAAAGAGTAGCCCATGAAGTGGCGACAGCGGGTTTCCTGTCTTAATATCTGTGTGGTCCTTAACCATATGTCTGATTCCATGTATAACCGTAAATAAAATATGTTGAATGCGTCGTTAAATAAACCATTTTCTTCCTTCCATGTATAACCGTAAATAAAATGTGTTGAGTGCGTCGTTAAATAAAACAGTTCCTTCCTTCCTTATCGACAATAAAATAAATGTCTTCTACTCCACCCATACACTGATTTCTAGTCCACCCCTTAGCAAATGTATAAATCTACAAATAGCTAACAATAAGCCCGTCTACCTATACGTAAAGTATGTTACGTCAATACCGGGGACTTCAATTTACCCCGTCAACATGTTATGGTAATAGGTTTATATCGGGTTAAGGAGGTCAGAGAGGTTAATCCTCAGTTGGTAAAACACTCGACCAATAATAAAAATCACCACTTCGGTCAGTCAAACACCTACCGGCCTCGGTGGTGTCGTGGTTAAGCCATCTGACATACGATTGGTGGGTACAGGGATCGCAGCCCGGTAACGGCTCCCACCCAGAGCGAGTTTTAACGACTCGATGTGTAGGTGCAAGATCACTACACCCACTTCTCTCTCACTAACAACTAATCCTCTGTCCTGGACAGACAGCCCAGTTAACTGAGGTGTGTGCCCAGGACAGCGTGTTTGAACCTTAATTGGATATAAGCACGAAAATAAGTTGAAATGGAAAAATGAAAGAAAGAAAGAAAAAAAGAAAGAAGAAAGAAAGAATTTTTTTATTTAACGACGCACACAAAATATTTTATTTACGGTTATATGGCGTCAAACATATGGTGAAGAACCACACAGATTAGCAGCAAGGGATCTTTTATATGCAGCATCCCACAGACAGGGTCTTTGATATACCAGTCGTGGTGCACTGGCTGGAACGAGAAATAGCACAATGGGCCCGCCTTGGAAAAAATTAAAGTAAAGTAATGAAAGTGAAGTGCCAGTGACGGTGGTCAAGGGAGGATGTAGATGGAAATTCAAGCGGCCCGCCTTTTATTTTAGGTAAAGTAAATCAGGGGCGTAGCGTGATCTGGACCTAGGGGGAGGAGGGGGGGGGGGTTGAATATGAACCAAGTGCACCTTTTTCTATTTTGTTTATGCACCACCAGAAACTCCATATGTATAAACCTAAATGTTTTAGTTCTGAAAGCGGACCATTTGCTTCAGTCCGAACCCCCCTAGCCTACGCCCCTGTAAATAGAGTGGTGTGTGTATAGCCTCTGTTAGAAACATACTTATCTGCCCTTGATCTTCATCATGCTAAGCGGTCCCAATTAGCCACTAAATTATTTCCTTTGTGCCGTCAATTACGCACCCCCATATACATTTCTGCGTACGGCCCTGCCGCACTACAACCATAATGTTTCTATTATCTATTACAACGGTGTTACTGTTGCACACAATTCATTAAAACTGCAGGTGTGTTTGTATGTTTAAATGCATTTATGATAATTAATGTGAGACAAGATTGCAGCTTTGACGCAAAAAAAAAAAAAAAAAATCCATGCAAGAAAACCAAAACAATCAGGGTGTGAGACAGATCGACAGATTCATCTCCTATATTTAACACATTATCAGTTATAACAAAACGCAATTTCACGAACTTAATTTTTACCTGTATCATTCTTTATTTTTAAATATTCCTGCAACCTAACCTTTGTAATCTTTTTTGGAGGCACATTTTCATCGCTGATTGAACGCTGGAACGCTTCTCGTTTCGACAGCCTGCACCACCAGGTTGGATTCTTTTTTAGCGAGACTCCTTGCCTCCACGTCATTTCTCCGTCTGACTATCGACTTGGTTTTTTCGTGACTTGTATGACGGCCATTCTGCAGAACGCCACGGTTGTTCGCGTTTAGTCTCTACATGTCCGAGCCTGTCCTAGCAGCACTGGAAGATTGACCGCCACACTCTAAGAAGAAATAGGAAGCGGGGTCGGCCCCTACTACTCTTTTTCTAGACTTTACCTTGCTTTATAGTGATACAATCTCGTATCCTCCGGAGTCGGGCCCGTCCGCACCACTATACCAACCCATGACGACTGGGCTATACCCTAGTCTAATACTCTCTCTCGTTCAGACGGATCCGGCTTCTCAAGATCTGTATTTCAGCACAGCACTACACCTTCAGCGTCTATCGACTGTCAATCTAGGGGTTTTCTTGACGGGATGCAACCTATCTTGTCCCTTTAAGCTGTGCACCCAAACGGCCTTAACGAGGCCACTCGCGTGGACATATCGATCGGACTTTAAACTTTTAGATCTGCGTTCAAAATTTTATGTCGAAATTACTTCTTTTTTTTTGGTTTTAATATTATTAAATAGTCCGATCCTCTCTTCTTTCTCTTATTTAATTTTGGACTGTCCTTCTAAAATGCTCCAAATTATATAAATATTCGGCCGAGCAGTCAATTCTTTTTTTTTTTTGGCTTGTAACCTTTTTCTCTTTTTTTTTTTTTTTTATTTATTCTACACGTCACATGTACATTGTCATGTATTAACTATTTTACTAATTGCTATTTTCAAAATTCTGCCCATTTTCACGACGCACTCAACACATTTTATTTACGGTTATATGGCGTCAGACATATGGTTAAGGACCACACAGATTTTGAGAGGAAACCCGCTGTCGCTACTACATGGGCTACTCTTCCGATTGGCAGCTAGGGATCTTTTATTTGCGCTTCCCACAGGCAGGATAGCACAAACCATGGCCTTGCGGAGCACTCACTCAGGGTTTGGAGTCGGTATCTGGATTAAAAATCCCATGCCTCGCCTGGGATCCGAACCCAGTACCTACCAGCCTGTAGACCGATGAGTCGGTTGAATGCTCGCTTGCGTTGCAGGATAAAACCACCTTGGTGGATCCATTCAACTGATTAGGCCCTATGTTTTTTTCTCGTTCCGACCCATTGGGCTATTTCTCGTTCCAGGCAGCGCTTTACAACTGGTGTAACAAAGACTGTGGTATCTACTATTCTGTCTGTAGGATGGTGCATATAAAATATCTCTTGCTGTTAATCGTAAAAAGAGTAGCCCACGAAGTGGCAACATCAGGTTTCCGCTCTAATTTGTGTGGTCCGTATGTCCGTAAATAAAATGTGTTGAGTGCATTGTTAAATAAAACATTTCCTTCCTTAGTTCCAACTGGACAAAGGCCGTGGTGTTTTTTCCTGTCTGTGAGAAAGTGCATATAAAAGATCCCTTGCTGCATCAGGAAAAAATGTAGCGGATTTTGTCTGATGACTACAAGACAGAATTACCAAATGTTCGACATCAAATAGCCAGTAATTAATGAATTAATGTGCTCTAGTGGTGTCGTTATGTCTACGTGTCAGAATTACCAAATGTTCGACATCCAATAGTCGATGATTAATGAATCAATGTGCTTTAGTGGTGTGGGTGTGGGAAATTGTTGGCATGATTTCATCAGAGAACTGTTCAAGCACGTCTGTCTTGGGCACAACCTCAGAGTTCACCAAAAAGTTATGTCCTTGACAGGGCTCTAGTCGTGTCGTTAAACGAGGTGTGAGGTTTGTCTGAGACCCGTACACCATGTATTTCCATCATCCTACCTACCCACAATATTAGTTGCAAACCATGAAAACAATGCGTAGTGATTCATTTGCTACCCTATATAGCTAATTGGCAGTAATGCCAATATGAATAAACGTTGTTATCCAGATTAGGGTATTTTCCTTTAATTCGGCAAGTTATGAGAAATTTCTCGAATAAAAAATCGTAATAACTTCAATATTATAAAATATTTATTCAGAATAATAGTATATTTCTACTCAGATTTGGCTGCTAGGCTACCTATGCATCACTTTAATATTTGTTTTATAAAAGTAACAAAATAATAGCAAAACATTTACATTAAATTGATGTACATGGCATATATAAAATTCAGCCTATATAAACAAATGGACAGACATGTCACATACATACCCTGATATATAATAAGCTAAAATGGACAGCATATTATCACAACCTAAGCATTGTATATTATATATAAGTATAAAAATCATTGCACCACCCCACACAACCATAATCTCAATCTCAACAATCTGTGTAACAATTTAATTCAACTGAATAAAAAATAATTAAAATCATATTACACACTATATATAATTACTGGAAAGATCTGGCACTTGTAAAAACTAAAAAGCGACATTGGTAAAAGTTCAAAATTGTTTTCTTAAGGAGAGCAAAAGTAATTAACTGAAATTGTATTTTTTTTTTTTGGGGGGGGGGGGTGCTTTTTTTGGGGGGGGGGGGGGTGGTGGGTGAGGCACGAGGATAGGCAGATATACATGTACTATACATCCTATTGCAAGCTTACTAAGTTACTTACTACTAAGTTCATACAACTCTGAATGCAGACTACTACATGTACCTGAAGATAACACTTTGAATCCAATCTATTAATTTGAGTTAATTTTTTAAAAAGACAATCTAATACTTAAAGAGTTAACTTATTGAATCAAATCCTTTTCTTAAGGTTAACTCATTGAATCCAATCTATTACAAGTAACTCTGAATCTACATGTAGTGTACTACTTTGAATTAACTCTTTGAAACCAATCTATTACTTTGAGTTAACTCTTTGAATCCAATCTGTCACTTTGAGTTAACTCTGAATCCAATATATTACTTTGAGTTAACTCTTTAAATGCAATCTATTGCTTTGAGTTAACTCTTTGAATATCACTTTGAGTTAACTCTTTAAATCTGATCTATCACTTTGCGTTAACTCTTTCAATCCAATCTATACTGAGAGGCATAAATAACACAATGGGTATTTCACTGATTATTTTCATAAAGAAATGTCAAATCATATACATGTATATATGAAGCATGTGGACAAAATGGCATATTGGTAACAACAGTAAGTGAAAGAGGATTTTGTTTAAAATAGGAAAAGAAATGGTATAAAATGTGTTTGAAGCAAAAACCATAGTATTGTGTTTGAAATTTTTTATGCACATGCTTTGCCTGCACTGGTCTCCCTATGAAAGCAACCATTATTTTGATTTCCAGCTTTTTTTTCAATGTTCCATGATAAGTAATGCTGAAAACAATTGGTTTTATTGCAAAAAAAACCCCAAAGTTATGTTTTTTGTTTTAAACATTTTTCATTAGATTTTGTTTTTTCCGAACGAGATCTTCTTTCTCTTACAGTTGTTACCAATCTCATTTGTTTGCATGCATAATGTATATGATAGGACATTTCTTTAAGAAAATATCAGTGAAATGCCTATTGCGTTATTTATGCCTCTCAGTATATTACTTTGAGGAAATTCTTTAAATCAAATCTATTACTTTCAATCAACTCTTTTAATCCAATCTATTGAGTTAACTCTTTGAATCCCATCTATTATTTTGAGTTAGCTCTTTAAATCCAGTCTGTTACTTTGAGTTAACTCTTTGAATCCAATCTATTACTGTGAGATAACTCTTTAAATCCATCTATCACTTTCAGTTAACTCTTTAAATGCAATCTATCACTTTGAGTTGACTCTTTAAATCCAGTCTATTACTTTGAGTTAACTCTTTAAATCCAGTCTATTACTTTGAGTTATGGGGCGATCACACTGGCCCGAATGAGCTTCCGTTTGTTTTCCGTATACGAAAGTGGTGTGATTTTTTAAACTGGCCGAATGTCCCTCCGAATGTGTTTTCCCCAATGTATCACCGAATGCTTTCCGTTTGTTTTCCGAATGTTTTCAGTATGGTTTCAGAATGCTTTCAGAATAGACCGAATACTTCCCGCATGTTGACTTCGAAGGTTTCCTTTCCGAACGCTTTCCGAATGCTTTCAGAACACGGCGAATCGACCTAGAATGGACCGAACTCTTTCCGCATGCTTTCCGAACGTTTTCGGCTTACTCTGACGTCCGGCCGAATGCTTTAAGAACCGCCCGTATAACGTTCGGAAAGCATTCGTCATGTTCTAGGTCCATTCGGGGTGTTCGGAAAGCATACGGAACCCAGCACCTCCAAATTTTCATTCCGAATGCACCAAGAACTAGACGGATGCTTCTCGAACGTTTTCCGTACATGCCGTATGCTTCTAGAATGCTTCCCGAATACTTCCCGAGTATTAAACACACATTCCTTTTTTGTTTCCAAAAGCATATTGATATTGAGGTACTAAGTAAAAGCGATCACTTCAAATAAAGACTAGATTAAAATGCACATGTCACTTCCTTTTCCTCTGTGTGCAATGTAGCGCTAAAGCTCTCGTTGTTTATATTGGTTATTGAATTATATCTCAAAGACGAATTTCAAAGAGTGATAAAATTATACAAATTTTTAATAATTAATATTAACAAAACTATATCTGGCGGATCCAAGGGAGGGCGCACGGTCCGCACACACCCCTATTCGCGGCAGACATTTTATTTATGTTTTCAGGTTAAATTGAGGCCCTATGAAGCCAGGAAATAAATATCACATCTGCGCTCCCCCCCCCCCCCCCCCCCTTTTATAGAAAATCCTGGATCCGCCCCTGAATAATATACATTTATTTACATATTTGCGGCATCTAATGAAACGTTTGTCAGCTGCATCTTCTTCAAATTTGTCTTCAAAAGCGGAAGACAAATTTGAAGAACCAACAATGATTGAATCCGATTCAGACCATGTCGAGTTAGAGAGTAACGATGATGAAAACAGCTACGGGCTTGACGATAGCCAAAATGAGTACGAGTCCGCTCACGGTTCATCGAATGACAGCTCTCTTCCAATGACGAGTGATGACGATATGCTAGATATTGGTGAACTTGAATCAACTGATTCTGAAACAAATGGTTTGACTATATTTTCCAAATCACCAGTGGAGCAAGATGCTTTCCTCTCCACCAGTCTCAATTGTACACTTCTTAAAATATTAAATATAAAAGCGTAAAAACGTCATTATATAGTATACCACTTGTATAATATGTCTCTGAAACCACTTTGCTTTCAAAAATCAGACAACGGTTATCCATAAATACCTCCCTAATCTAATATACGCAGTGAAACCTATTTGAGCAGTCACCTTAATTAAGCAATTACCTGTCTTAAATGAAGTATTTCTGTTCTCTATTCATTGTTTACTTGAACATTGTTATCATTAAACCTTTAGTTTACATAAAAGTCCCCTCTGATACTAATTGAAACAATTATTAAGGTGTCTTCCAGTAAATTGTGTTGCACATGAATAAACAAATGTTTATGTATGCTACAAACAGATCTAGAGTGTGACGGTCTTAAACAACTATACATTAGTCCCACATAAAGATAACAAATTAAACGTGTTTTCTATCAATATACAAGTTTCATATACATGTACCTTTATTTATCTCCAGAGATACACTGTCCGGGATTTTGTGTTGTCTGGGACAACGTCGGTAAAATGGTCAAGGCAGCACACCAAAATACTCAGCGGCAGAAGCACACCAAAGTACTCAGCGGCAGAAGCACACCAAAGTACTCAGCGGCAGAAGCACACCAAAGTACTCAGCGGCAGAAGCACACCAAAGTACCCAGCGGCAGAACAAGATGATGTTGTGGGCCTTATCCTACTGTGCTGAAAACCGGATTACCACGACTCACTTGAACAACGAAAACACAGTTCTGGCAACCGACATTATTATGGAGAAATTTCTTCCAATGGAGGATGACGTAAGGGAAATAAGAAATCGAATGGAAAAAAAGAAAGAAGTGTTTTATTTAACGACGCACTCAACACATTTTATTTACGGTTAGATGGCGTCAGACATATGGCGTCAGGACCACACAGATTTTTTTTTTTTAGAGGAAACCCGCTGTCGCCACATCGGCTACTCTTTTACGACAGGCAGCAAGGGATCTTTTATTTGCGCTTCCCACAGGCAGGATAGCACAAACCATGGCCTTTGTTGAACCAGTTATGGATCACTGGTCGGTGCAAGTGGTTTACACCTACCCATTGAGCCTTGCGGAGCACTCACTCAGGGTTTGGAGTCGGTATCTGGATTAAAAATTCAATGCCTCGACTGGGATCCGAACCCAGTACCTACCAGCCTGTAGACCGATGGCCTGCCACGACGCCACCGAGGCCGGTAAATCGAATGTAAGTTATTGTCTCCAGAATAATAGTGGAACAGATCCCATTTCTGAAAACGCACTTCGCTGGATACTGTGAGAAACACATTCGTCATCCATTCTGGAGAGAATCAGCAAGACAAAGTAAAGTGGTATGCACTTTATGTTATGACGTAAAGTGCATTATTAACCTAGATAAATAATAAAGTAAGCACTATGCCAAAGGTAAGACTTAAGTGAATAAAAATAGACGAATGCTAATGAGCAAGTAACTGAATTAATAGTTGGAGTCATTGACCACGATGATATTTAAGTGATATCTTGGTAAATAAATTAAAGATAAATTATTTGAATACATTTTCCTTCTATTTAATTGTTTATTTATTTTCTATTTTAAAAAACAGATTAACCTCGGAGAGTGTCAAGAAAACCCATCCACTATCGATGGAACAATAAAAATACTCGAAAATCTTCACCAGTATGTGCCACGTTGTGGTAGAAACCTGTATCCACTTGTTTGCTTTGGAGACGGTTTATCGTGTGAACGCCACAACGATGCTCATATGGCTAGGTCCAACGGAGATACTGCACTGGAGAAGCTACAAGGGCTGCAACCAGGGCCCATATTTTCGAAGCTATCTTAGCCTACGAAATCGTGAAATCATCGTAAGCTATGACGTCACTATGGCGTGCGCTGTAATGATGTCACAACCTACGACGGTTTTACGATTTCGTAGCGCTAAGATGGCTTCGAAAATAGGGCCCCAGTAGTGCAGGAAATGCACAAGAGGATGTTGTTAATGCAGGGATATCACCATAAGTAATATAAATTACACAAGGCATATTATAAAAATCAACTCGACAGAAACATTAAATTTTTATAAGTGGTTGTTCTGTACAAGACAAAGTCAAAATGAAATTTATAGAAGTCCGTCATATACAGTTCAATTCAATATTTCATTTCATAACTAAATCTGTCAAAACGCAGGTTCACACTGTAATTGTGTTATTAGTGTGACATCCGTTTGATATCAGGACTGAAAACTATTAAGCAGGTATAAAATAATACTGTAATTTGATGCAATTGTTTTCATTTGCAAATTTATTACGTCACTTGAGTGTTTTAAGAAAAACATAAATTAAATAAATATTATATAAAAAGTTTCAGGCCCTGTGGAATATATTGGAAAGTGGTGGGCCACAGTCAGTGCAAAGTCCCCGGGGATGGAAATACATGTACGTGGGAAAAGTGGAGGGCATGACCCCCATGGCGTATCTCCTCTACCCTGAGTTCCGCGGCCACTGAGTTTGTTCAAGATGGATGGTATAGTTTGAGAAAAAAAATTAAAACATATAATTTATAAATAGCTGTCAAATATGTTTCAAAATGTCCAAGAACTAAAAATATAGATACATTTATATTTTATTTGTGATACTGAATTTAGGATCTGATGAACATTTTCTTCCAGGGCAGCAGTGGAACAGAGAAAGGGACCCTCTTTCATTTAAAAAATGTATTTGGCCATCGGTCAGTGAAGAAAGACATCGGAGAGGCTTTCAACCACACCTCAGAGTTTATCCGATTTGTCACTCATGGATATACACTACTGGCAGCAATTGAGGTCCTTGGGATAGACAGTTTGCATGATTCTGTAGACGTCAACAAAACTGCAGACAAGAAACAATTTTTGCAAACAATTTCAAAGAAAATTGTCGACATATTTTGGCTGGATGTCGATGTTGAAAGTATACTGCGTCCATCAAATAAGGCCCCACCTTATCTGTACTGCTATTGTAAAGAAGGTAGTGAACTATAAATGTACAAATCTATTTCACGAGAGCTTAATCATTCACTTGTTTAATTAGATCAAATACATTTAACACAAATGATATTCGTAAGTTTTTTAACAAACCCCCAAAACAGAATCAATAGATTAAATAATGAAACCAAAATATTAATAATTATTCTAACCAATTATATACAAGATTTGCTTTAATAAAGCAAGATAATTGCATTCTCAAATTCAGACTACATTTTAGAACAAATATAATACTTTTAATTTCATTTCTTCCATATATATTTCTGGTAGATGGGGGTACATCTGTGAATATATGTACATGTATAATATATATGTGTATGCATTTATGTATGTGGGTATCTCTATGAATATACTGTCATATATGCGCAATTATGCACAAATGAATGAATGAATGAATGAATGAATGTTTAACGACACCCCAGCACGAAAAATACATCGGCTATTGGGTGTCAAACTATGGTTAATGCAACCCAATGTGATGATCAACATCAATATAAAAATTCAACAAATAAAAACACAGTGTAAAGGACTGTGTAAAAATACAAATATCACAGATAGATATAATTAAAATTTAGAATAAAACAATTATGCACGAAGTAACTCTGTTCCTTCTTTCGTTTCTTATTTCTTTTCTTTTTATTCTTTTCTTTTTTCTCTATCTTTCTTTTCAATTTAGGTCAGTGCTCTAGAGGAGTTTAAAGAATATTTCTTCATACTAGATATGTCTATGTAATTACCTGTATATGTTACTACTAATATATATATGCTATGTATTGTAGTAGTGATTTAGGGCCCCAACCCAACACTACGTATTCTTCTGGGACAATAAAAAAGAAAAAAGACAACAACAAAAAAAGACAAGATAATTGCATTCTCAATCTTTAAATGCTTATAAATATATTTTGTAATTTAAATTTAAGATTTGGGTGATGATAGCCCGATGATCCAATGTGCGGGTGTGCGATGTCCAGGAAACAACTGGTTCCATCTATGTTGTCTACAAATGGAGGATGATGTTGTCCCAGATGAGGAGTTCTTGTGTTCCAGTGCTTGCAAAAATAGACGGGGCTACCAGTATTGCTGCAATGTGGACCTTGGGAAATATGAACCCATGATAGGATGCGACAACGATAGCTGTCTAAGAGGAGAGTGGTTCCACATGGGACGTGTCGGACTGGACTCTGCACCGGGCAAGTAAAATGTACAGGTTTTGCTTTTACCTTATAATTGTAGTAATGCATTTAAGTGTGTCAGTAATGTTATTCTCTTTGTATTGCAGATGGAGAGTAGTTTTGCTGCACTGAGTGCGCGCAGGCGCACAGACGTCTTAGTCACGACAAAGTTGACAAAGACTGCGACGACAAAGGCGACAAAGACTGCGACCACTACCATTTTAATTATGTCCAGGCTTTGACATACATGGGGGGTTGCTGGACTTGGTGAGACGGGATGCTATCCGGGAAAATGACGGACAAGCGATGATGTCCCATTGGAAATTTGACATGATCCAGTTTTATAACCGACATCATCCCAAATATGTAATACTAGCCCACAGGTGGCTTGCAGGAAAAGGGTTTGACAAATTAAAGACCATCGTCTCTTAGATACTAAATTGTATACCGAGGCTACTATCTAGATGATATGTAGGTTGTAGACAGATTCATATCGGATTAAACGTTTTCACAATAACTTTCAAAAAAATAAATGTTAGTTCAAACATGGTGATATCACAAGACAATTGTCTATGTTTCTGTTTTTCTGAGCATACGCGCGTGTGTGTGTGTGTGTGTGTGTGTGTGTGTTGTGTGTAGGTGTGTTTTGTATGTGCTTGTTTTATACTTAAAACATAACGATTTAATAATGTTTCATATAGTATAATAGTTGAGTAGTAAATGTAATATGATAAACTTTTACAACTTAACAGGAAACCTTGTTTTCCTTTAAAATGTCCATTGTGGCATTGAAGTATTATCTGAACTATTGTTTAATGATGAAAATGCAAAGTACATTTTATTAGGTGTAGCTGGCTGGTTACCAGAAAGACTTCGAATGGATGTGATCTTCCCAAGATGGCAGCTTTCGTTTGGGCTTCTTCCAAGTTTCGGGATTTGGTGTTTTTGGTACGAAGAGCTACACCTGGAAGAGGTCAAATGTGAATTCAAACTCCCTTGGTTTCCTAATTTCGATACAAACACAATACACATGATGCGGTGTTTGACAACAAATATATGAAGTTGTTTGATGCAAGGCTAAATGCTATTCGTACATTTGGTCTTCGCATTAAGCGTTTTTTGTCGCTTTCCAACATTGATTTAACTGACACTTTGGAAACTCCTTCATATTTTGTTTTACCACTTTGGTGTATTACACTACCTAAAATTGTGTTGGATCTGGCACATCTGAAGAAAGATCGCACAGATGCTGTTGTGTTTAAACAGTTTTTCATGGAAATTCAGGACAAGTACCGTGATTACATTCCTGTGTATACAGATGGATCACGGGATGGGAATTCTGTGGCTTGTGCTACAGTTTTTCCATCAGACACAATACTTTCCATGCGACTGCCTGACTCGGCATCAATTTTTAGTGCTGAAGTTTGGGCAGTCATTAGAGCCTTAGAAGAAATAAAGGATTCTAATGCATCCAAATTTATTATTTTTACTGACTCACTTTCGTGTCTCCAGGCTTTACGCAGTATGAAGCGGGACCATCCCTTAATTGGGATGGTGATACGAAAGTGTGTCTTTTTATCTATTGCCAATAAAGACATTGTATTTTGTTGGGTACCCAGCCAAGTTGGCATCAGGGGTAATGAAAAGGCAGATTCAGCTGCCAAGTCTGCTTTGGATTTGCCTCATGCCAGGGTTGGTGTGCCTTATACGATTTTAAAACTAATATCAACCAATTTATTTTTTTGATTTGGCAACGTGATTGGGACGGTGAGGTTGCGAACACGCTTCATGCTATCAAGCCAGTCTTGGGAGAGTGGCAGTCCTCCTATACAGTGCAGGAAAGATGAAATAGTATTGTGTCGTGCCCGCATTGGTCATACTCACTTGACCCATTCATTTATCTTAAAGAAAGATAATCCACCTCAGTGTGAGCACTGTCAGTATACTCTGAGTGTGCGTCACATTTTGGTGGAGTGTCAGTTTTTGAAAGAAATTCGAAAAGATATATTTGGTCAGAGAAATGTGATGGAATCATTTCGATTCCATCCAGAACTTTTACTACAATTTCTTCGAGATACTGACTTTTATTGTAAACTTTAATTTTATCTATCTGTGATATTTGTATTTTTGCACAGTTCTTTACACTGTGTTTTAATTTAACTGTTGAATTTTTATATTGATGTTGATTATCAAATTTGTTTTGCTTTTACCATAGTTTGACACCCAATAGCCGATGTATTTTTCATGCTGGGGTGTCGTTAAACATTCATTCATTCATTCATTCGAATGGATGCCACCTGGAACAGGACCATCAACATAGCTGGTGGTCCTGGTCGCAATCTTGAAGGGGATCTTGTCAATTAATTTTTAAAGAAAGAATTCAAAGTGTTTTTTTCTTGTTTTTTGTTTTTTAAAGAAAGAAAAAAGTCTACAATGGCCATCTCTTCAGTGCTAAATGATTTAAAAGAATATATGGAAATACGTATATCAATATACATGCACAATATTTAAAGAAAATTTATAGTGCCTGAACTATACTTTTACCTGACTACATATCTCATTAATCTATATCTATATCTATATATATATATATATATATATATATATATATATATATATATATCGAGAAGATCAAAGTAATTTTTAAAATCTTCAATTTAACAAAAACATTTCCATTTAATGTGGGGTTTTTTTATCTCATGTATATGGATAATAAAAGCTAAATGAAACTCCTAATACCCGTGTACTAGGATAGCATTCAACTAGTAGTAGTTTATATACTTATTTCTCAGCACTTTTTCATTGTACATTTCTAGATTCCTTGAAAGATGCTGGTGGAAACCTGACAGAAGAAACCATCGCGCGACACAGCCAGCTTGTCGGTAGCATGGGAAAGATTTTTGACAAAATTTTCACGGACTCATGTGACTTGAAAACGACAGACGGTATAAAACAGCAAAAACATTTCAGAAGACTTAGACCTTTTTGTAAAATGACTGAAGACATAAAACTTACTGCGGCGGATTCCTGGACATGAATTACAATCCTTTCCTTCTTTCACACTTTCCCTCGACGCAGTACAACCGGACAGACGTAACAAAAAAAATCAATGACCTTTCTAGACGACTTGACAAAATAAAACAATGTACACAATAAAATATTAACTAGAATGCTTCCCGAATACACATGGACGCCACATTCGGATGGTCGCTGAAAATTATTTTGAACATGCACAACAAATTTTTGGAGCTACCGAATGCCGTTCCATATGCATCCGTACGGAGCCGAACAGCCAGTATGCACCTAGAACACACCGAATGCTTCCTGAATATGATCCATTCGCTCCCCGAACACCCAAATTCCTATTCGGAAAACAAACGGAATGGCATTCGGCCCAGTGTGATCGGGCCATTAACTCTTTAAATCACGTCTATTTCTTTGAGTTAACTCTTTAAATGCAATCTATTACTTTGAGTTAATTCTGAAACCAATCTACTGAGTTAACTTTTATGGATCCAATCTAAAACTTTGAGTTCAACTCTTTGAATCCAATCCTTAACTTCTGATTTACTCCTTGAATCCAAGATTTTGACATATTATTATGCCCTGCAGCTGCTGAGATATTGGCGGGGGGGGGGGGGGGGCCTAAGAGAGCTAGACTACCATCCCCCTAATTCCGCTCCTTAGCTGTATATACATTGTATTTACTGTCTAATATTCTGATACAAGTCTATAAATCCAGTCTACTGGTCTAAGTATGAGCAAGGTATAATGTTGCTGAGCGACATGCAATGCCAAAAAAAGGGAGGTGGGGTGGTTGGGTTGAGCTACCCCTCTAAATCCACCCTGAGCAGTTTGACCATTGCAGTATTCATCCGTGTCTTAATATTCTAGTTCAATCAGTTGGTAGAAAGGTGCCAAGAAGCAGAGCTAAAAAAAACATCTAGCAGACGTCCTTACAGGGAGAGGGCAGAACGTAGCCGTAAAGCACTCACTCAATCCCCGTCGGTGGGCCCATTGGGTTATTTCTCATTCCAGCCAGTGCACCACGACTGGCATATCAAAGGCCATGGTATGTACTACCCTGTCTATTGAATGGTGCACATAAAAGATCCCTTGCTACTAATCAAAAAGAGCAGCCCATGAAGTGGCAACAGCGGGTTTCCTCTCTCAAT
Source organism: Gigantopelta aegis (assembly GCF_016097555.1). NCBI lineage: Eukaryota > Metazoa > Mollusca > Gastropoda > Neomphalida > Peltospiridae > Gigantopelta > Gigantopelta aegis. The sequence continues at coordinate 21,477,729 of NC_054705.1, forward strand.
ATCTGTGTGGTCCTTAACCATATACATGTGTATGTCTGATGCCATATAACCGTAAATAAAGTGTGTTGAGTGTGTCGTTAAATAAAAATATTTCCTTCCTTAGGTAATCTGCCCTTTTAGTTGTTAATTCATCTCATTGTTTAGGAGGTAGACAGCCGTTGCTACCTTTTGATTATGTCATACTGTAAGTAACTGACATCATATAAAATTTACCACTACCTGCATGCATTCTTTCTCATGATGTAATACTTATCAGCTGAGAGAAGAAGTGATGTCAAAGTACAAAAATAAAATGCAGTAAATTTTATAATAATTACATGTAGACTAAAATTATAAGGACTCGTTGAACTAGAAAATATTTCTAGCAAGTGTAGATGAGTTTTCTGACACGCATCTCAAGAAAATCAATCCACGGAGCTTGTTAAAGTTCACTACAAGGATTTGGGGTTTTTTAAAGATGGTTGTCAGAAAATCCATATACAAAAGGACTTGTGCCAGAAACTATTATTCTGCTATAACTCTGTGAATCCAGTCTACGACGCTGGCGACTCTGGCAAACCTGTTGGCTCTCATTCCTGGCGATAGTTGTCCGCACTCATTGCTTCCGCTACTGACAACTCCAGCGAGATGCCAGCGCCCCCTGGGGAATTTCTGACACATCAGTGGACCACCAGAATCACCCTAGAAACAGAACAATTCAAAATTTCATTTCTATCCTTCAATAAAATAATAATTGTAATTATTAATGTAAAAACATATAGAATTTTGATGAATAATTTAAAAAATGAATGAATGAATATATGAACAAATGAATGTAGAAAAAAAAGGAAGAAATACATGGTTACCTGAGTAATTGTTGCCCTCACCTACCAGACTCAAGGAGTGCAAGACACCAGTTTTTGCAGTGGGGTTGGGGAGAGATAACAATGACAAAATTCATGATTTTCTTTCTCCATGTATATACAGACATAAATGGATACAAATTTTACAAACAGAGATACAAGATCAAGCAAAATAAAATAGATTTTCATAAGAAAAACATTGTTATTTACAAAACAACGAAAGAAAGAAAATGAAAGAAAAAAAAATCTAACTTTTTGCAGGATCTTGTAAAGTATGGTGTTACTATCAGCTTTTCAATAATGTTTTTGGCTAGCACTAACAATCTGGATTTCCCCGAAATATCTTGACTTTGATCTCTGTTAAGCCCCAGTCTCACATACATGAATTATACCCTGAATGTCCAGGAATATACACGATCCTATGCAGCCCCGATTGAGTGAGAAATAGCCCAATGGGCCCACCAACTGGTATCGATCCCAGACCGACCGGGTTACATCCCGCCCCGGGGTTTAACAGAGAGGGTGGGACATAGGCCCACGGTAAAGTGCCTGCCTGATGCGCTGCCAGTCTAGGACTGATTTCCAGTGGTGAACCCATTGGGCTATTTTTCGTTACAGCCAGAGCACCACGACCGATATATCAAAGACCATGGTATGTGCTATCCTGTTTGTGGGATGGTGCATATAAAAAGTTCGCTTATTACTAATGAAAAAAATAAAGCAGGTTTTCTCCCTAAGACTATGACAAAATTACCAAATGTTTGACATCCAATAGCTGATGATTAATAAACCAATGTGCTCTAGTGGTGTCATTACAGAGATGTAAAAAAGTTAAAGTTGGTTAGCGACACCACTAGAGCACACTGATTAATTAATCATCGGCTATTGGATGTCAAACATTAGGTAATTCTGGCATGTAGTCACCAGAGGAAACACGCTACATTTTTTCTAATTCAGCCAGGGATCTTTTACATGCACTTTTTCACAGACAGGAAAGCACATACCACAGCCTTTGACCAGTTGTGGTGCACTGGTTAAAACGAGAAAAAACCCAATCAGGTGAATGGATCCACTCAATCTAATTAAAATTAGCTCCACTATTACATGTGGATCTAACACCAGCCAGTTGGAGCTCATGTCCGCCAATCAAAACCTTACTTGCAGAATCCTGCCAGTGATTTAAAAATAATTTGAAAACATTCCAAATTATCCTGAGGGTATACGATATGTTTCATGTGAATTACGAATGCCTTATTTAGACCAGTAGAACTAATTTTAATCGGATTGTTAACAACACTGCGTAGTCCCCAATGTCCAGGTAACATTTCGTCTGTAAATAATAATTTAAATATTGACCAATCACACTTCGCCTTTTATAACGTTATTTGGGAGCATACAAATTCTAAAAATATCGGGCGAGTCTATTTTAGTGGCCGCAGTACAGCGAACCATACCAATACGTACAGGGTGGGTTATCAGTCTTCAATTTTACATTAAAAATTATTTATTTATAAAAAAAACCTAACTAAATCAGTCTTCAGTTTTACATTACAAATTATTTATTTTATAAAATAAAACACGTTTTAAGGCATTCGTAATTCACATGAAATTTTTCGTATACCCTCAGGATAATTCGGAATGTTTTCAAATTATTTTTAAATCACTGGCAGGATTCTGCAAGTAAGGTTTTGATTAGCGGACATGAGCTCCAACTGGCTGGTGTTAGATCCACATGTAATATTGGAGCTAATTTTAATTAGATTGGGATCCACTGAGGTGGTTTGATCCTGCGACATAATCACCTCAAGCGAGCACTCAACTGACTGAGCTAAAATCCCACCCCAAAAAGTGGAGTGTCCAGCAAGATCTACCTGACATGCTGTGGGTCGCCCCATGAGATATCCGGCACACAGGGTGGAGTTCGTGTTCACCACCGTCTCCCCGACAACCGTGTTCCCGGCACAGCGTCCAGCTGTCCACAGCTGCATCTTAGCATCGCGCAGTTTCTCCGTGGTCACATCTGTAACAGAGTGAGACTAGCATTCTTAGAGTACTGCTGAAACAATACACCCCCAGAACACTCTCCCTGAATCCGCACCTTTAACTGCAACACTGCTAACACTTACACTGCTGGGATCGGAGCCACCCCCATCACACCACCAGTACCATCCCTGGATCTGCACCGTGTCACTGTCCACACCCCCAGTACCCTCCCCCTGAATCTGCACCTTTAACTGGAACACTGTTAACACTTACACTGCTGGGTACTGAGCCACTCCCATCCAGCAACATAACACAGCACTGATGTCGACAGAACCTTGACACTGTCCACATCCCCAGTACCCTCCCCCTGAATCTGCACCTTTAACTGGAACACTGTTAACACTTACACTGCTGGGTACTGAGCCACCCCCATCCAGCAACATAACACAGCATTGATGTCGACAGAACCTTGTCACTGTCCACATCCCCAGTACCCTCCCCCTGAATCTGCACCTTTAACTGGAACACTGCTAACACTTACACTGCTGGGTACTGAGCCACCCCCATCCAGCAACATAGCATAGCAGTGACGTCGACAGAACCATGTCACTGTCCACACCCCCAGTACCCTCCCCCTGAATCTGCACCTTTAACTGGAACACTGTTAACACTTACACTGCTGGGTACTGAGCCACCCCCATCCAGCAACATAGCATAGCAGTGACGTCGACAGAACCATGTCACTGTCCACACCCCCAGTACCCTCCCCCTGAATCTGCACCTTTAACTGGAACACTGTTAACACTTACACTGCTGGGTACTGAGCCACCCCCATCCAGCAACATAGCATAGCAGTGACGTCGACAGAACCATGTCACTGTCCACACCCCCAGTACCCTCCCCCTGAATCTGCACCTTTAACTGGAACACTGTTAACACTTACACTGCTGGGTACTGAGCCACCCCCATCCAGCAATATAACACAGCATTGAAGTCGACAGAACCTCATTACTGTCTACACCCCCAGTACCCTCCACCTGAATCTGCACCTTTAACTGGAACACTGTTAACACTTACACTGCTGGGTACTGAGCCACCCCCATCCAGCAACATAACACAGCATTGATGTCGACAGAACCTTGTCACTGTCCACATCCCCAGTACCCTCCCCCTGAATCTGCACCTTTAACTGGAACACTGTTAACACTTACACTGCTGGGTACTGAGCCACCCCCATCCAGCAACATAGCATAGCAGTGACGTCGACAGAACCATGTCACTGTCCACACCCCCAGTACCCTCCCCTAGATCTGCACCTTTACAACACTGCTAACACTTACACTGTCCACACCCCCAGCACCCTCCCCCTGAATCTACACACTGCTAACACTTACACTGTTGGGTACTGAGCCACCCCCATCCAGCAACATAGCATAGCAGTGACGTCGACAAAATCTCGCCACTATCCGGTAGACACACGGGCTGGACATAGTCCGTGTAACGGATATCAGCGGCAGTCTCTAGTAGAGCTACGTCCCAGTCGACAATCCCCGCATCAGTGAGACGCAGGTCAGGGTGGGTGATGGCTCTCACTGCACGCAGACGTTGCACGTTTTCAGAAACATTGTGGGTTCGATCCGTGGTGCCGAGAACAATCTCAAAATAATACGGAGTGCTGCTGTAGTTGTAACTGTCAGGTCTGTGAAAATGAATATAGTTCTTTTTGTTGAATTTGTTTCTCTTTTTTGTAATCAAAGCATGGATATTCCACAAATGACATTCCAATTTATTATCATTATTATCATTTTTTATAATGTTTTTTTTTTTTTAATTGACTGATATGTTTTTAAGAGATGATGCAGAGGTCAACATTACTGGAATGGTGATCGAATGGTGATCTGAATTACATTTGCAGACCCTAGTTTCAACCCATGAATATGGACATTACATTTTGTTAATCTATACATACAATAAACCTTTAGCACATCTGGATAAAGTTACAATAGAATGAAAGAAGAGTCTATAATGTTGAAACGTAGAAATGCCCTCTAAAAATAGACTAAGAGCTTGTCTCTCTAACAGTTACTACCGGCCTCGGTGGCGTCGTGGCAGGCCATCGGTCTACAGGCTGGTAAGTACTGGGTTCGGATCCCAGTCGAGGCATGAGATTTTTAATCCAGATACCGACTCCAAACCCTGAGTGTGTGCTCCACAAGGCTCAATGGGTAGGTGTAAACCACTTGCACCGACCAGTGATCCATAATTGGTTCAACAAATGCCATGGTTTGTGCTATCCTGCCTGTGGGAAGCGCAAATAAAAGATCCCTTGCTGCTAATCGGAAGAGTAGCCCATGTAGTGGCGACAGCGGGTTTCCTCTCAAAATCTGTGTGGTCCTTAACCATATGTCTGATGCCATATAACCGTAAATAAAATGTGTTGAGTGCGTCGTTAAATAAAACACTTCTTTCTTTCTTTCTCTAACAGTTACTATTCAGAGGTACAGTGAAACCTCTCAAGACCAGACCCTCTGTAAACCGGAATTCCCTCAAAACAGGACATTTAATAGAGTCCCTTTCTAAAAACCAGAATATAACCTCTCTAAACCAGATCCCTGTTAAAACTGGACATTTGTCTTGATCTCAAGGGTGTTCAGTTTATAGGGGTTTCACTGTACATCATTTTCAGAATTACGAAAAATTCATTACTTAGCATTAAAAACATGATGACCTGAAGCATTTCCGATGTTTAGAAATGTATAATCTAATCAATGAAACGTCAGACAAATATTATTTTAGTCTAATAGTGAAAAAAATGTGGTAGTGTTAAAAAACTAGGGTCTGTCACTTTATTTGCCATTTGTATTCCGTTTACACAGTTACCTAGAGACACAGTGTCCAGCTGTGATAATCCACCTGCGACCGATGACGGCTCCTGTACACTGGTATTTACCGAGGTACGAGATCGCAGCTACCCACGGCCACTTGCCTTCGAGAGCCACGGAACCTCCGGCAATAAACGGTGTCAAAACACTGGCCTTCTTCTCACCACACTCTAGCAGAAAACATTTCTTTTTAAAATGAAGCATTCGTGACGTACATGTAGTATTGGTGATTGTATAAAATGTGTAATTTTAATAATTTTCTTATAACATAAATAACTAAAAAGAAAGACAAAAATCTAAATCCAGAAATGTGTTTATTAAACACAATAAGAAACAAAAACACATTAAAGGGACATTCCTGAATTTGCTGCAATTTTTAAGATGTTATCGACTAACAGAGACTTTTTAACAATTGTAGTTATATCAAATATATTTTTCTACATAAAATATTAGTGGCTGTATATCAACCGTGTTTCTGATCGTTCTTACACATGTACTAGGTTAAATTTCATTTTATTTCCTAAAATAGTATTTTTTCGTACATGTACATGTACATATGGAATTATTTGAAGACAAAATCCAGTTTGGGCTTCTTACAAATATTAAGACGACCAGAAACACATTGAATATACAGATACTGATATTCTAAACAAGAAAATATATTTAATATGTAAGTTTAATCATAGAAATATTTTATTAGTCGGAAACATCTTACAATGCAGCAAACTCAGGAATGTCACTTTAAGAAGTAAATAAATAAAACAAAATCTGGTAAAACTGTCCAATACAGAAAGGAGAAATGGAACAAGAAATGAGATGGGAATCAAATAAAAAAACAGGAGGGAGATGTTAACAGAAATGACTATATGTACATAAATAATAACATTTTTTTAAACTAAATAACAATATTTGTTCATACATTAAATTACTTTGCAGTGGCGGATCCAGGGGCTGAATAGGGTGGCTAGCCACCCCCTCCCTTCCTGGGCAATGTTTTCTTTTATGTTCATTCCAAACAGATTTAAATGAATTTTACAAATTAATCGCAGTTGCTGTACTGATCAACATTAAATTTTGCCATTTTTAGCAAAATACATTAAACATGACGTCACAGACAAAATATTACGTTTGTATCTGTGATGTTTAAAGTTGTCTTTACCGTAAAACCCAGCCCGTTCACTCCATCCAAATCCAGCTACCCTCCTTATCATTTTCTAGATCCGCCACTGGTTTGTTAGTATAGAAAGTGTTCTAACCTTGCTGTTTGCATGAAACAGAAACTAGACGTTCTGACAGGCAAGACAACCTGCATGCAAGAAAGAAGAGAACCAAACAAACAACAATACAAGGCAAATCATAAACAACCAAGCAAACAAAACAAAATAAACAATTAAAAAAAAAGAGAAGAATTTATAGCCTTTCTCTTTATTTGGGGGCAGGACGTAGCTCAGTGGTACAGTGCTCGCTTGATGCGCGGTCGGTTTGGGATCGATCCCCGTCAGTGGGCCCACTGGGCTATTTCTCGTTCCAGCCAGTGCACCATGACTGGTATATCAAAAACCATGGTATGTACATGTGCTATCATGCCTGTGGGATGGTGCATATAAAAGATCCATTGCTACTAATGAAAACAAAAAAAATGTAGCGGGTTTTCTCTCTCTATGACTGTGTCAAAATGACCATATGTTTGACATCCAATAGTCGATAATTAATAAATCAATGTGCTCTAGTGGTGTCATTAAAAAAAAAAACGTCTTTTTTTCTCTTTCTACATGTATTTTGCTGTTCCAGAAATTAACGCACAAACTGGATTGGAAACAAAATAATGAGGCGGGGAAAAAAGGAAGATTTATTTTATAACATCTCAGGACATTTTAAATGATGAATATTTCATATCTAATATTGCTATTTAAATAAGTGTTCAAAATAAGCACTTGTCTGTTTGTCCTGACAAGTGAAAATCTGCTTAGAGAAGCAAAATTTACTTTGGTGGTTGTCCAGTGGACAAGTAAAAATATTCAATGAAGTTTCATTTTGAGCAATGCAAACACATTGTCCTTGTACTTGAATAAAACAAAACTTTTATTTGGACAAGCGAAAATACTGTTTGACAAGTAGATTTCTAGATATATTTGTCCAGTGGACTAGTGAAAATGTCTGCTTATTTCTATCACTGTAAACACTTGTTTCAGATGGTGAGAGGATACAAGCTACCATCACAGTAACAGCATGGGATTTGCATTGTTAAATAAAACATTTCCTACTTTCTTTTCATACATATTAATTTTGGGAACAGACCTAAAAACATTATCCATGCTTTGTGTTTCATAACCATATCTGTTACAGGTTCTAAACATAACAGTGGTAGAAAGAACTGTCACTATAAAATACCAACTAGGATCAAATCAATGCAATCAAACAAGGTATTAGTAACAATAACAGAAAACAAAGAAATTCAAGAAAGCACTCAAAGATACGTGCAGTTATTCAGTAATTACAAATATACATTCAAGACTGGGTCATTCACATGATTTTACATACATACATACATGTATATACACAATATGGTCTCAAGAGTATTCTTACATGACAACAAGTTTTAATTTGCCGCAACTAAATCAATCATTTAAACCTTATATGGGATCTCAAGGTAGACTGCATAAAAAGAGTTGGTGTAAAATGACCCTAAATATTAAAATAACATTTACCTTCTGTCAAAGTTTCTAAGAACTGGCTGAATTCCTGGATTAAATGTTTGGTTGTCTCTCAAAGCTAACACTTCGGTAGAGATATTAGGCGAGGATATTAAAGAGGAGGATCGCAAAGTTCTGTGGAGGAAATTAAAACAAAGCAAAAGATTTGGTAGGTGGAGTGTGCACAGTTTGTATTATCAAGGTGAATAATGAAATAAGTAGGACTGCAAAGTGGTGTGGTGGAAATTAAAATAATCAAGCAAATTCTATAGATATCAAATAAAGAGATATAAATGAGCAGGGATGCAATGATAAGTGGAGGAAATTAAAACAAAGAAGTAGATTTAATATGGGTCAGGAAATGTTCTGTTTAGAAATTTAAGGTCACAGATGTAGACAGAATAACAACTTTTTTTCTTTTTCTTTTTTAAATGTTTTATTGAACGATGCACTCAACACATATTATTTATGGTTATATGGCGTCAGACATATGGTTAAGAACCACACAGATTTTGAGAGGAAACCCGCTGTCGCCACTTCATGGGCTACTCTTTCCGATTAGCAGCAAGGGATCTTTTATTTGTGCTTTCCACAGGCAGGATAGCACAAACCATGGCCTTTGTTGAACCAGTTATGGATCATTGGTCGGTGCAAGTGGTTTACACCTACCCATTGAGCCTTGTGGAGCACTCACTCAGGGTTTGGAGTCTGTATCTGGATTAAAAATCCCATGCCTCGACTGGGATCCGAACCCAGAACCTACCAGCCTGTTGACCGATGGCCTAATCACGACGCCACCGAGGCCGGTACAGAATAACAAAAGCAACAATAATTTGTTTAATGTAAATGGATGATTTTTGTACTTACATGTACACTTCAAAAGTTTTGATATTTGTGGATTTACCATCTGGCACACTTAAAGGTGCAGACTCTAGTTTCAACTCATGAAAAGGGACAACTACATGTAAGTTTAGTTAATCTACAAACCTGTAACACATAAAACAAATCTATGATGTTCAAACTGGTAAATACCATGTAAAAACAGACTAATTCTAAGTCTGTTATAACCCTTACTTTTCAGAGGTACACATGTACTAGTGTTTTTAGAATTATGAAACATTTATTTTGGGGTATTACAAACACCAGGATGACCAGAAACACTTCGGAGGTACGAAAATGGATATTCTCAGGGCTAGGTCTTGGTGAAGCAAAACATTTCACCAAACTGTCTATTAAACTTTAAAAATTGCAGAAATGACAGATATTTTCTTTAAAATGTCAATTATTACATGAACTTACATGTATTTTGACCAATTAAAATAAAATTTGCCAACTGGCGAATTTGGCGAGTGACAGAGTTAGCACTGATGCTAAACAGTAAAAAATCTAATTTAAATGATCAAAAATGTCTCTAATAATGAAAAAATATCTTGTAGTGTTTAAAAAACTACAGTCATGCAGTCACTTACTGGCCGTTCTCCTGACAGACAAAATGACTGTGTGTGGAAGTCCAGTGGTCAGCACAGACAGGAAAACTTTCATTTTCAACCCTAATTCTCAGTGGTTCGGTAGAGTTTTCTGGCAGATGAACTGAAAAATACATTAGAGTTAATTCAGCCATCTTTATAAAACACAGGTAGCAGTGGCAGATCTAGAAAATCCATTTTGGGGGGGGGGGGGGGAGAACCCCAATGATATGAGGTAGAATGTCAATGGAACTTTGGGGGAGGTTTGGAGGGGATCGTAAAAAGAAATGAAAATGAATACATAATAAAATTATAACTGTCACAAAATTATAGGGGGGCCTGGGTCCCTGCCACCCCCACCCCTTAATATAGCTGTCAAATGGCAGTTAGATGATGAATTAATGATTATCAAAGATGGATACAAATTAATTTGTGTTAAAATGAATCTAATATAGCCACATAATATCTTTTATGAAACACAGTGTTCGATGAACACTTTTGGCCATATGACCTTCATACGAAAATATGGGAGATAACTCTCATGCCATATGCATTCCGCAATTTTCGCTTTGCAAATAAACTGAAAAACTTACTTTGTGAATATTTGATAGCAAGGAATACATCCAAGATTTTCCAGATAGTCGGCAACCAATACATTATTTAACTAATTTGTAACTTCTTCGCAAAAAAAAAGGACAAATTACTCAGATTAAGACAAAGCAAAATGAAAATATGTCCGAACCAAAACAGCAAAGGAAAAAGAAGGCAGTTACAGTCATGTGACCGGAACAAGAGGGAGCATACAGTAGAACAATTTTAGCCCATCCCATTGACTGTTGGGATGTTCGGACCAGACTACTGCCCATAATGCACTAGTTTGAGGACAGGTGATGTTGCAAAGAAATGTATCGTTAGAGGGACACTTATGACTACCGTAAGGTTGCATTGTGGAAAAGTTGTAAGGCTTATGTGTGCCAGCAATAAATGTTGCCATACAAGTAGAGGCACTGATTTTCCGTTTCAGATTTTTCCCTTTTCCGTTTTATAATGTTACAAATTCCGAGTTTTTTTCGTTTCAGTATTAAACAAATTCTGTTTTTGTTTCACTCACACACACTCACACACACACACACACACACCAATTGCAATTGCTGCTGGTATATAAATATGCAATAAGGCAAAACATGTCAGTAGTTTGTATTTATTTTTGGTTTAAATTTAAACATGAATACACCATGACACAGACTTCGGACATTTTCGGTTTTCTTTATGATATGATCGGGAAAATAATTACAAACGATCACACTATAAACCACTTCCTTTGTATAATTTATTTTGAACAAAGCCTGGCATACAATATGCAATTACTGCATTCCTTTGTGAGATTGGAAATATGGCAATACCGCAAATGTTAAAAATTAATAAGCAAACATAACATAATATATCTTTCACTTGAATAAATATCGGACAATTTTAGCTCACAATGTTCGGTTTTTCCCGTTAAATCGCCAGGAATAAGTGAAGAAAACACGACTGGTAAAACGTCTAGATACTCTACATTAAACATTTGGCATAACATACAAAGGTACTAGTGTCGTAGCGTAGCACAGGCAGATGTCGGTGTCCATAGTTTCTAGTTCTAAAAATAAATTTTAATTAATCAAACGCGCTATTTAAAGTTAAATAATGTTTTGGAAAAAAATTGGGAATTCTGTTTCAGATAGGTATTTCCGCGATTCCGTCCGCGATAAATCAGTGCCTCTATACAAGCCACTAACAATTAACCGTAGCTATGGTTCTTTCATGGAACAGAGGCCTGGGTCCCGTTCCACGAAGCGATTGTAGTACTAAGATCACATTGAGTGCATATGGTAGTTATACAGTTATGGTCATCTTAACGCTAATGTCGTTTTGTGGAACAGGGCCCTGGACAGACAAACCAGATATATGAAGCTCTGATGAGTGTCCTGGAAAAGTGGATATAACCACAAGAATAATCTAAACAAGAAATAATTTTTTAAAATCATAATAAGAAATAATTTTTTAAAAGTCCACAACTTACAGCAGTTTATTTCATCATCTCTTCCAGAGCACGAGTAATTCCCATCACACACTTGCGACTGATTCAGACAGGTGTAGTCTGAGCAGACAAATTGGTCTTTACTGCAAGAACCTGGACAGGGAAGAACAAAATTATCAAATACTGTTTAATATATGAAAATTCCTCTGCGCCAAATAAAATAGTCTCAAACCAACTGCAAAGTTTGTAAATGGTTGACATTTGACATAATATTACATGTGCACATCATTATCTTGAAAAACGACCTGCAATTTGTTGATGATTTTAACTGGTAAATTTCTATTTTGTCTTGCTATAGTTCTAAAAAATCAAGTGGTTTTTGCTTTTTACAGGCTGCTATTTTGAGCCTAGCAGTTCACAGTAGAAGAGCAATTAAGATCATTGGCTCCACTCGTACAGGCCTTCGGATTTCATGGAAACAAAATTTCTTTTTCCATGATTATTATATCGAGTACAACTATTCAACGAAAATAATCAGGGGTGCAGAAATGGAACATATTTCACTAGCCCACCGGACCAGAACCAACTAAAATTTACTAGCCCACAATAATTTCTACTAGTCCGCCAGTCTATATAATAATATATTATTAATAATATTATACTATACAGTGTCTTCACTTCAAATGATATATATATGAATATATTGACAAAACATTATTAAGAACACCTGTTAAATGATCAACATCACGTGGCCTGTCGGATTTTTCAACTTCTCCGTCAGAAATTTTACTCGCATTTGGCAAGCAGGCAAGTACTTTCTGCACCCCTGATAATAAATATATATATATATATATATATATATCTGTTTTGACTGTAGTCTTACTTTACAGGTAGAAACATCTAGTAGCCCATTGGACTACCAACTTGAGGAATCTGGTGGCCTGAAGTGGAATTCAGTAGGCAAAACACTCCGGGCTATAACTAAGGTCGAACCTTGCTGCTAATGATATTTTCTGTACTTACTGCATCCTTCTTCATCCGTTCCATTCTGACAATCGGCATGTCCATCACACATCCATTCTCTGAGTATACACGACCCGTCAGGACATGCATACAGACCATTTACACACGCTGTGAAAAGTAAAGATTTCATACGGTAATACATTACTCTTTGCCTGGGTTCAAGCTGGACTAACCATACTTTTAACAATATAGCAAGCTTTTGATTGAAAATGTTAAAACCATATTTTATGTGCACCTATTGGTGAGAACATCATTGTGTTATTTATGATATCACATGACAATAATACACATAAGTGTGATATAAATTTAAAGAAAGAAAGAAAGAAAAAAAGTTTTATTTAACGATGCACTCAAAACATTTTATTTACGATTATATGGCGTCAAACACATGGCCAAGGACCACACAGATATTGAGAGAGGAAACCCATTGTCGCCACTTCATGGGCTACTCTTTTCGATTAGCAGCAAGGGATCTTTTATATGCACCATCCCACAGACAGGGTAGTACATACCATGGCCTTTGATATACGATGTAAATTTAAAGACATACGATTGGCTGCTCCTACATGTATGTAATGTCCTGGTTGCAACAGCCCTTCTATCCAATGATCGCAATTGATTGTACTGTGACATATAAGTTAACCTGAATAAAATTCTGATATTGCTTTTGACATATTTCTTTGATGATTACCGTACATGTAGGTTAACCTCTGTAGTATATACATGTAAATAACCCATTGGTTTGATGTTACTTCTTATATTTAATACTAACTGATAACAAATATGAAAGTGGTATAATGCCAATGGAAGGAAATGTTTTATTTAACGATGCACGATTTTATTTATGGTTATATGGCGTCAGACATATTGTTAAGGACCACACAGATATTGAGAGAGGAAACCTGCCGTCACCACTGTTTTCGATTGGCAGCAAGGGATCTTTTATATGCACCATCCCACAGACAGGATAGTACATACCACAACCTTTGTTACACCAGTTGTGGAGCAGTGGCTGGAGCGAGAAATAGTCTAATGGGTCCACCGATGGGGATCGATCCTAGACCGACCGCGCATCAAGTGAGCACTCTACCACTGGGCTACATCCCGTCCCTAATTCCAATGGTGTCACTCAAACATGAGGTAGTGCTCTGGTATGAAGGTGAACATTTTGTGGTTGACCTGTTTTTCCCCCCAAGGTGGATTTCAAGGGAGAGTACTCTCTAAACCTATAGTAGTCCCATGACCTTCTTGAGGTTGTATTTTTCACAGAATATATTCTGACATAGAGATGAAATTGAACTGCATGGAAGGAAAGACATGTTTTATTAACAACGCACTCGACACATTTTATTTACGGTTATATGGCGTCAGACATATGGTTAAGGACCACCACAGATAATGAGAGAAGTAACCCGCTGTCATCACTTCATGGGCTACTCTTTTCGTTTAGCAACAAGGGATCTTTTATATGCACCATCCCATAGACAGGATAGTACATACCATGGCCTTTGATACACCAGTTGTGGACCACTGGCTGGAACAAGAAATAGCCCAATGGGTCCACCAATGGGGATCGATCCTGAACTGACTGCTCATCAAGCAAACGATTTACCACTGGGCTATGCCCCACCCGAACTGCATGAAGTAATTATTGGTGGCATGCAACTTAAAGCTAAAACTAATCAAATACTTACGACATGATGCTTCATCTGAGTTATCAAAGCAGTTGTCCACACCGTCGCACCAACGTAACCGTGAAATCTGAACACCATTCTTACAAAGTCGATTCCCTGGTCTCAGAGCTATAAAAGAACCAAGTGTTAAAAGAACAACTATATACATGTATAGACTTCATCAAGCTTGATCAACTAATTAGTATCCACATTCTTACAAGAGGAAAAAAAAGAATATTTTTAATTCTGTCATCCTCAGACATATAGGACAGAGCTACCCCATGATAGAAACCTATGTAAGAAATTTCTTTCTTACCCACTGGACAGGGTTATCCAACTTCTGCAGGGTGCTAGAAAAATCTGCCTGACCCTAGGGCTAGATAAATCTGTCCGACCCGAGGGCTAGACGATTTCTACATACATGTGTACGCATGACGTCATAACTCATTATTCTTTACAATGACTGACGTCATAACTCATGGTTTTCAGAATTCTGTTTGCCATTTCACGTTGTTTAAACAAATTAATATTTTGAACTTTATATTTATTGATAAGTTGTTACATTTTTATGTCGTTGCATAAGGTGGACTATATTTTTCCCGCGTATGATTAAATGAGTTTGTAGGTAAAATGTTTACGAATTGTTCTACAATTAACAAACCGTTGCTTACAAAATTAATGTTTTGTTACTGAAATTAAATGGGCAAGAAAAATAATCTATCACCGTTATGAGGTTTAGATACGGCAATTCCAACCCTCGGGACATAATGTTTTTGTAAGGGCCTCAGTAAACATCTGCTCTCACAAAAAACATTTTGTTCCTCGGGCTGGAATTGCCTAATCTATACCTCATAACGGTGATAGATTCTATTATTCTTACATGGGATATCAAGCGCTTGCATTTCACATGACGTCGTTGGTAATATATGGCATCATATTAATATGAGATGGTGACGTGAGGTCATTAGACACAGTTTCAAATTAATATTTTGTTATTAAAACCTTCATTTTAAAAGATATTGTGTTAATTTGAAATGAATATGGCAAATATGATAGTGTACCGTAGTTTGTTAATGACAAAATGGTCAAATAAAAAAGTTACTTGTTCAGCCATCTTTGTCTGTTGGTGTAAAATAATGGTTTATTTATCAAATGAATGAGAGAAAAAGACTCCATGATATGTGGTCATGTGGGATAGAAAAATTTCAACCACCTCGGGTGTACTTTTTCTATCCTACATGACCACATATGATGAATCTTAAAATCTTACGTAACTGGAATGCAAGTTCCAACACTTGTGGTTTTTACATAAATATATACCTGTATAACTTACTCACTTACCTCAAACCTGAACTGAACTTTCATTTTATGGACAGTACATATACATGTACATGTACATGCTGATAAAATAAAATATTAAAGTGACATTCCTGAGTTTGCTGCAATTTTTAAGATGTTATCGACTAACAGAGACTTTTTCATGATTGTAATTACATATCAAATATATTTTTCTGCATAAAATATTAGTGGCTGTATAATAAACATTTTTCTGATCATTCTAATATTTGTACTAGGTTAAATTTCATTTTATTTCCTAAAATATAATTTTTTCGTACGTACGAAACTATTTGAAGACAAAATCCAGTTTGGGTTTCTTACAAATATTAAGATGACCAGAAACACATTGAATATACAGACACTGATATTCTAAACAAGAAAATATATTTAATATGTAAGTTTAATCATATAAATATTTTATTAGTCGGAAACATCTTACAATGCAACAAACTCGGGAATGTCCCTTTAAATAACAATATTCTACTGCAAATCAGTAATCAACAACAATTTCTTTGATACAAGTTGGTAAAGCGATTTTCAGAATGTGTAAGCTGGGTTCGTCAAGTAACCCACTGGTGGTTCACATGATGTAATGTTTGTTTATTGATATGCAAACAACACAGTACATACCACAAATTTTGATAAACCAGTCACGGATACTGGGAGAGATGGGAAGCAACTCAAAAGGTCTATTTAAGGTAGTACTATAAACCAAATAACTTCTCGCTGGGTCAAAGTTTGAGGTGCAACCCAAGTTTTCATAGAGAAGTGAACACCACAAGTCCTGTGATTGGTGTTAAATGTGTGTTGGTTGTAAAAAAACAAAGTTTCATCTGGGCAAAAAATGTACATATTTTTATTTCATCTAGTACCACTGTGTCAAGTAGCCTTGTGCTTGAAACACGTATGGGGTACCTGTATCAAAAAGTACAAAAAATTGTGTGCGGAACTAGGGTAGTCATAGACGCTACCCGTTATCTCAGAAATGAGCAGCTGGACCCCCATTTTTTTCCTGATTCACTTTAAGGGTGAAGGGTGGTAGTATTTATATCCGTGGTGTTTATGTCGATTGATACGCTGAAGGTAGGAGTTTTAGCCACATATGTTACTATTGTCATCTATGGGATTTAATTTGGTAGTATATACCCTCTAAAGTGGTGGATCCTATATGACCAAGCACATCTCATGGTAAGCTGTCCATCACTAATCTTCATCCCCCCCTCACCCTAAATTTGTTTTTAGCAGCAGAATTAGCAAAAGTTAACTTACGACACTGTTTTTCGTCACTGAGGTCTGCGCAGTGGAAGATACCATCACAATGTTGTCGAAAACTGTCCCACAGACACAGGCCAGATGAACACTGGAAACCTGTACAGTCTGAAATAGTGAGTAAGTGTGATTGAACGAGTGAGTTAGTGAGCAAGTGAGTGAAATCATCACACACACAGGCCAGACAAACAGTGTAAACCTGTAGTCTGAAATAGTGAGTAAGAGTGTGAGTGAGTGAGTGAGTGAGTGAGCAAGTGAGTGAAATCATGAAACACACAGGCCAGACAAACACTGGAAACCTGTCCAGTCTGAAATAGTGAGTGAGTGAGTGTCCATGCCACAGAACATTCATTCAGACTCGAATAGAGTGAGGATGTGAGTGAGCAAGTGAGTAAAACTGTCCTACAAACACAGGCCAGATAAATACTGGAAACCTGTACAGTCCGGAATAGATTGAGTGAGTATGCGATTGAGTGAGCAAATGAGTAAAACCATCCCACAGACACAGGACAGATAAATACTGGAAACCTGTACAGTCTAAAATAAAGTGAGTGAACAAAAGGAAAGGAATATACATTTGTGTACCTTTAAACATCGCTAACCATAGTAAAACATAGATGGATATCCAAAATATTTATAACAATAGTAACATATTAAATTTGTTTAATTCTCCCTAAATCTATTATCATATTGCTAAGATTCATAGCAGGGCTTTAGACTGAACCAAAGTTAAGGCCATAAATGCTGAGACCAAAATAATCACGCCCACATTAAGTACAAACATGCTGACCTCAAAATAGTTCACCTCTAAATGATTAAAATGTTATTCTAGCACAATGACGTCGTAGAAAGGTGCTAGAAAGGGGTGGTAGAAAAACCGTCTACCACATGTGTGTAGACGCTAATCCACCCTTTTCATTGGTTAATATTAGGATGTACACGGCAGTTGCTACCGGTTGATTACGTCATTTTTTAAACAAGGTAGTATATGACGTCACGTGAAATGTAAACAAAATGGATGAGGTAGAGAGAAATTTTGATATAGGAGATTTTGTTCGTGTGGATGGAATTAATGAAATTGGGAAAATAGAAAAAATACACAAGCCTTTGGGTAGCTACCGGGTATTTGGAGTACGATTTCCTAGTGACAGGTGCAGTATATTTCATGCACATAAGCTTACAAAGGTTTTGGGCCCTCAACTAGAAAATAACGCTGATCTTGAATTTAATTAAAATGATGATGAAGAACTTTTAGACTGTCTGTCGTCAATAGAACAAAATACACAAGAAGCGCTACCTACATCCAGATTTGCTCATTTAAGTGCTGCTGAACTTGATGAATTTATTCAACAGAATGAAAATAAAAGAACAAAACAAAAAACATCTGGCCACCTAAAATTATTTAAAGATTATTTACAAAAAAATGCAGTCAAGAGAGATTGAGAAAATACCCCCGAAGGAATTAAATTCCTACATTGGCTCATTTCTTGTGGCTGTACGAAAACGTGATGGTAGCGAGTATGAACCCTCTGTACTACGGGGCATGCTGGCCAGTTTTGAACGATACCTAAAAACCAAAGATTATGGAATTTCGCTAATAACATCCTCAGAATTTGCCAAAACTCGTCTGTTACTAAAATCTAAACAAAGAGACTTAAAAGCCAAAGGCAAAGGAAATCTCCCTCAAAAGTCCGATGCAATAACAATGTCAGAAATCAACATTTTGTATGAAAAACAACAACTTGGAGACTGGAATCCAGAGTCATTATTACACACAATGTGGCTGAATAATACACAGCATTTTGGCATGAGAGGGGTAACAGAGCACTGGGCAATGGAATGGGGCGATGTGAGTTTATGTCAGGAAAGCAATGGCACAGAGTACCTACAGTTTAATGAGAGAAACACTAAAACAAGAACTGGTGTCAATTACAGGGATGTAAAGCCATTCGCTCCCCGAGCTTACGCTGTACCGGAAGAACCAGAATTGTGTCCGGTAAAAATGTACAAGTCTTACGCCAAACACAGACCGGATGACTACAAGCATCCAAATGACCCATTTTACATAGCTACATGTACAGTAGATCCAAAAATTAAGCATTGCCAGTGGTTTAAAAAACAACCAGTAGGAATTAACAAGCTACAAGGCATAATGAAGAAAATGATTAACAAAGCAGGCTTAAAAACATCAAAGAAACTGACCAATACAAGTACCGGTACATGCAAATTTACAGTACAAACATTAAAATCGTGCGGCATCCCAGACACTGAAATCGTACAGCTGACAGGGCATCGTAGTGTGGATTCTCTAAACAGATACAGTACGTGTACTTACCAAACATCAACAACAAAACATGTCAAGAATTCTGAGTGGAAATCAGCCATCCACGGAAGTACCATCACTGGGTGTTCAACTCTGAACAGTAAAACTACATCACAGCTGAATTCTAAATCAAGTATGCTTCGTGGAATTGTTGATCTTACAGGCAGTACCATATCTGGAGGCAATTTCACATTTAACATTTTATGTAACTTTCACAACACGGGCACCAAATAGGCAGGGCATGGACAGTCAATAATCCTGATCGAATACAAACCATTCAAAACTTGTTTAATAGATCTACTTGTTATATTCACACTCACAGATTTAATCTTTATCACGTTGAACTTTCTTGTTTTGATTTTGATGAACTTTTAGCATCAGCTACAGCTTTTGATCAAACAATGTAATTTGTTATTCTTTTTAAAATTATTAATACGTTTACAACTCAAGGTCTTCTCGACACCACTGTATGCTTTCACACTCGTGACGTAACATGGGTGTCAGCTTAGAGGTGACGTCACGTTACAAAAATAAAATGAAGAGACTTACAGTATAGTTAGACTAAATTAATAATAAAATTTATAAGACAGGTTGTGCTACAAAATATTTCTGGCACTCATCCTTTTGTAGATGGTTTTTCTGACACTCGTCTCAAGAAAATCAATCCATGGAGCTCACTAAAGCTCGCTCCAAAGATTGATTTTCTCTTGAGACTCGTGTCAGAAAAACCATCTACAAAAGGACTCGTGCCAGAAACTATTAACACCATATACAAATTCTATGCATGTGATGTCATTAGAGATTGAATCTGGATCTAAAAGTTTTATAAGCACGGGCCCTAAACAGACAAAACAGCATGCTGTATCCAAATTAATGACACCTAAAGTCTTATCGTGCATGCAGGCCAACATTTTTTTATGGTCAAATCCTTACTGGCACAAAAATGCTCATCAGACTGGTCCCTGCAGTTTGTAACTTGATCACAGACTTGACGTTTCGGAATGCATTCACCTCCATCACACTGGTACTCTGTCGCTTTACAGGCTGCAAACATTCAGGAAAGGAAAGGAAAGGAATGTTAAGTTAACAACACCTCAGGAAATAGCTACATTAAGGTCGACGACAGTCACTTTTCGCACCCTTGTTTTGGCTTCGTACACAGTAAATAAAACATATCCAACGATAATTTTTTTATATGTTATATATGACAAAAGGTACTTTTTATTTCTTTCATCTTTTAAAATTAATATTTTGTCCAGAACTATGAAAAATAACAAAATACCAACCTGTAAACAACGTTGTCTGCTTGTTATAGAAATTTGACAGGGGTCAAGGTTAGTAGACCAGTTTTTATTTTAATGTGGCGGAGCATTGTAATAATATAGCTAATTTTGAATTTGAATAACGTCAGTATTCCAATGACGTCACTTTGAATCGCCTTACAATAACCATACACTGGGTACATGATGTTTCCGTTTTAAGAATGCTGGAAAAATTCCAATGCAAACTTGCTATTGAAAAGTTTTTGTTTGAACATTACTAATGCATCTGAATGTGTTTGAAGAAAATCTTGTGATTAAAACATTGTACCTTTTACGAAATATGGATTTCAAGTGAAATTACGGTAAGATATGCTATATTTATTGTGTACAAACCCAAAACAAGGGTGCGAAAAGTGACTGTCGTCGACCTTAGTGGTTATCAGTTGTAAAAAAACAAAAACAAACCAACTTAAATATAATTATCATGGTTCATAACATGCATATATATACATTGTATTTGGATAGAAAGCAGAGGAAAACCCTTCAAAGAATCATGTTATACAATGTATATACATAGGGGCTTTTAACAATTACATAATGATCTAGGAAAGGAGGAGGATATCATGGGGGGATGGAGAGAGGGGTGATGATAAAGAATTATGTAACATTTTCAAAACAGTTGTCTCATATTACATAAAGTAAAATTAATGCTATTTCATTCTTTAACAACTAATTTTCTCTCAAGTATTTATTACTAAGCCAAATCAGCATAATTTATAGAAACAGAAAATTATATAATATTGGTCAAATTAGAATCATAATGATAGGAAATGCATGGATGACTATTAACAAACTTTACATAATTTTAGCATTACAATACATTCAATTTCTAAAACAAAAATGGTTTTACAAATCAAATTACAGTGTTCAAAATTAAACATTTTGGGCAGTATCCCAGTTGGATACTAACATTTCAAAATCTGGTATCCCACCTGATAATTTAGTATCCCACTTAAATGAAATTCATAAATAACATCGTAACAAATGTGGACGACACTGTTACTTAACTTCACCAGTAAATGACGATTTTCATTGTTTCAGCGAAAAATAAAAACACAGGATTAAAAAAACCAACAACATGATATGGTATCCCGGTTGGATACTGGGTTATTGAAGTCTGGTATCCAAAATTAAATTGTGGTATCCCTGGGATCTCGGGATACCGTTAATCTCGAACACTGAATTAAATTTTGGGGATTATGCAGATTTTGAATTTGAGGGGGCCTGCTCTGTGTATATATACAAAGATACCTGGTAATATTGTAGCAGGTGTGGTAATAACTGGAATAACGGTGGTCATTATTCCTGTCTCCACTGAACTAGCAGAAATATCCACGATGTCAGCTGTACTAGAAAATTCAGAATAAGACGTTGAAACCATCTGTGGAGTTGACGTGTCAGTGATAAATACACTGTGTGTTCTTTCAACAACCGGAATGGTAGACTCGATTCCATCGACAGTCAACTCTGATGAATCAATTCTTTGAACAGTTGATGAATCAATAGTAACCATTAATGGTGATTCAACCTCTGTAGTTCTTAAGGTAGGACAAATCCATCCATTGATCCGACGCTGAAGATGGTGTTGATGAAATGACGGACAAATGTGTAATTGGGTGTGTTGACGATAAAACATGCAAAGGTGTTGTTGACAATGATGATGACGACGACAGTGTTGGCGGTGTTGATAAAAGTGATGAAGAATGCAACAATGGTGGTGGTGAAGATGATGACAGTGATGATGATGATAGTGATGGCGATGATGAATATGATGGGAATACTGTCACTGTATGTTTAGGTTGAAGTTTCTTTTCTGTCTCAGATATAGGTTTTCGTGGATCTTCTGAAAAATTAAAAAATATGATCTTGTTAGTAAATAATTTATTAATATAAATACATGTACAATATGAATATGAGTACCGGTATCTTGAAATGTGATAATCCAGCAAAGTTTGATACTATTTTAAATAGTTGCATAGTAGCATTACAGGTAGCTAATTATCAAGAAAGAAATGTTTTATTTAACGACGGACTCAACACATTTTATTTACGGTTATATGGTGTCAGACATAAGGTTAAGGACCACACAGATTTTGAGAGGAAACTCGCTGTCGCCACTACATGGGTTACTCTTTCCGATTAGCAGCAAGGAATCTTTTATTTGCGCTTCCCACAGGCAGGATAGCACAAACCATGGCCTTTGTTGAACCAGTTATGGATTACTGATCGGTGCAAGTGGTTTACAACTACCCATTGAGCCTTGCGGAGCACTCACTCAGGGTTTGGAGTCGGTATCTGGATTAAAAATCTCATGCCTCGACTGGGATCCGAACCCAGTACCTACCAGCCTGTAGACCGATGACCTAACCACGATGCCACCGAGGCCGGTGCTAATTATCAATATTGTAATTACAGGTGCCACAGTTGAACTGACCACAACAATTATGCGTAAAAAGTGTGTCAGAAATTTAATTGTGCACATGGGCAAAGCACTCGCTTGATGTGCGGTTGGTCTAGGATCGATCCCCGTCAGTGGGCCCATTGGGCTATTTCTAGTTGCAGCCAGTGCCACCATGACTGGCATATCAAAGGCTGTGGTATGTACTACCTTGTCTGTGGGATGGTTCATATAAAAGATCCCTTGCTGCTAATCGAAAAGAGTAGCCCATGAAGTGGCGAGATCGGGTTTCTTCTCTCAATATGTGTGTGGTCCTAAACCATATGTCCGATGCCATATAACCATAAATAAAATGTGTTGAGTGCGTCGTTAAATAAAACATTTCATTCCTTCCTTCATTAATTGTGCACACAAAACAAACATTAAAAAACGTTTATAAAGCCTCTTTAAAAATAGAAGATAGAAAATAAAGAAAAAAGTTAAAGTGTGTTTTGTTTTAGGACAGCACTAGAGTATGTATAATCATCGGCTATTGGATGTTAAACATTGGGAAAAAATCAATCTAAAAATATTTTTCACAATATGTTCAGTCGATTTCAAACTATATGGCTATTTGCTCTTTGGTGTTTAACACACAATTATATTGACATTGACATGAAAGGGACCAAAATGCGTCAGCAAGAATTCTACATAGGCACTGGTTGGGAAAGGAAAGGAATGTTTTACTTAACGACACACTCAACACATTTTGTTTACGATTATATGGCATCGGACATATGGTTAAGGACCACACAGATATTGAGAGAGAAATCCCGCTGTCGCCACTTCATGGGCTACTCTTTTTGATTAGCAGCAAGGGATATTTTATATGCACCATCCAATAGACAGGATAGCACATACCACAGCCTTTGTTTTACCAGTTGTGGTGCATTGGCTGGAACAAGAAATAGCCCAACAGGACCACCGACGGTAATCGATCGTAGACTGACCGTGTCTCAAGCGAATGCTTTACCACTGGGCTACGTCCCGCCCCTCACACTGGTTGGAATGTGAAAAACTTCTGATCCACAGAGTATGATCGATCTTGGCTGTAACCCATGACATATCAGGTGACGCTCTAGCCAGTGCACCATGACTGTTATATCAAAGAATGTAGTACATGTATGTGCTATCCTGTCAGTGGAATGGTGCATATAAAAGACTCCTTGCTACTAATGGAAAAATGTAGTGGGTTTCATCTCTATAATTGTGTCAAAATGACCATAAGTTTGACATCCAATAGCGGATGATTAATAAATCACTGTGCTCTAGTGGTGTTGTTAAACAAAACAAACTTTATATCAGATGAGTGCTCTAAATTGCTGGTATGTGCTATCCTGTCAGTGGAATGGTGCATACATGTATAAAAGACACTACTACTACTAGTACTACTAATTACTGCTACTAATGGAAAAATTATAGCGGGTTTCATCTCTATGACTGTCAAAATGACCATAATATGTTTGACATCCAACAGCCGATGATTAATAAATCAATGTGCTCTAGTAGTGTTGTTAAACGAAACAAACTTTATATCAGGTGAGTGCTCTAAATTGCTGGTATGTGCTATCCTGTCTGTGGAATGGTGCATATAAAAGACTCCTTGCTACTAATGGAAAAATGTAGCAGGTTTCATCTCTATGACTGTCAAAATGACCATAAGTTTGACATCCAATAGCCGATGATTAATTAATAAATCAATGTGCTCTAGTGGTGTTGTTAAACAAACCCAACTTTATATCAGGTGAGTGTTCTATAGTTGCTGAGCTACAACCCACCCCAAATAGATGTACATGTAGAAGAAAACAAGCTAGGCTGACGTGTGGTCGGTCTGGGATCAATCCCTGTCAGTGGGCCTATTGGGCTATTTCTCATTCCAGCCAGTGCACCGCGACTGGATATATATCCCACTCCAACTAGAAGGAAAAATAATGCCTAGACTGAAATATATTTTCTTCGTGTAGTACCTTTCATTAGAAGTCCAACAACCAAGGCAATGATCCCAAGTACCACAGCCGTCCCGATACAAATGGCAGCTATAACCAGCAGCCTATGAGCTGCGGACGTTTTCTTCTGGCGAGCTGATTCATCGCCAGGATCCTGGTAATCAAAGTTCAACATGCTGAAGCGGATGTGTTTCTTAGGATCCTCTGACAACATGGCTCAGTGCAACATCAGGGTAGCCTATAGATCTATGTCTTTTTATGGCAGTTTCATCTTCCTAAAACAAATAAATATAAATAAAATTAGAATGATTCTTCATTATGATTTAAACCCATTTTACTTCCATCAAGATAGTCTAGCCCGGCCCTCTACATTAACTTTTCCATCTTGGAGCTAGATGGTGCCTACTTTTTTTTTTTTATATAATAAAATGTAATATTTTAGTCGTCAAATGAAAATATGAAAACAATTATGGCATAATAATTCTGTTGTCAACTGAGTTTGATTTCAACTAAATGAATGAATGAATGAATGAATTTAACTACACTCCAGTGCAAATAAATTTCAACTGAATGACAGCAGATGTATCGGACTATGGTCAATGAGGTTCAAATAGCAGCCTGCAAAATGTGATCCATTAAATTCTTAGACCTATAGCAAATCAAATAGAAATTCACTACTGAATCCTCACCCCAAAAATTGCTGGTCATTTTTTCAAGACACATATATACAATCATCCCCATGCATGTACAATTATCTTACTTTCTTAGTCCAAGACGGACCAAAACCCCACCTATTTTCTACGTCCAATTCGGACTACAATTATCTCATTTGCAACTTAATGTATAGTTTAAGAGTTGCATGGGCGGTATTGAAATTTCATGTTTGGCATTGGTATTAGTATTTTGGGGGCGATTTACCTCAGTATCTGTACAGTATTCAGTATTGATACAATACCAATATCGATACTGAGCAGTATTTTCGGTATACTCGGCTTTAAATACATGCCCGAGTGGAATCTCACCCGTTAATTTTATCTAAATAAAGTTAAATTCCATACACAAGGCCTTCATCTCCCTCTACTTTTCAGCCATTCTGCGTTCATCAGATATATTGTTTGTGCGTTATTAAATGGCGGTTAATTATCAAGGCTCGAAATTAAGAATTTGTCTCCCACAGCAGTTTGTTAACGAATTACTGTGGGTGAAACGGACAACCGATGGCAATTTTGATCCTACTTATGGCAAATTTTAAAAACTGCACCTGCGGCAAATAAACATGACTGAAAGATTATTTTATTGTATGTAGACATATTTCTGAATCTAATGTGCAAATGCTAAATACTGTACACCGCCAGGTGTATATACAGTTTACTATTGTTGAGGACCTTTACGGTGATGCTCTCTATCTATGGCAATTTATATCTCAATGAAAGCAACTGCCGCCGGTGCCGTCGTTAAAAGTTTGAGTCCTCGGATAACATTTTTCAAAAACAAAATTCAGGGCTAGCTCTGGCACTCGTCAAATTCGCCAATTACGAATTTTGAAAGCAATTGGCAATTTTATTTTAGTTTGGCAAAATAATTTCAGGTAATAATTGACATTTTTTAGAAAATAACCAACAATTTCAAAAACGTTTTAAGTTTAACAAACAATTTGGCGAATTGTTTTGCTCACCCAGAGCTAGCTCTGAAAATTTCAGTATTTTGAAATGAGCTCGGTATGGTAAATCTGTATTGACATAAAATACCGATACCGAAGAGAGCATCCCAACTCGTCCCAAACCAGCTCACCCTCAACGTGGTTGGTCAACCCGCCCTACAATGTTTAGTGAACTCATATCATAATTACCATTTTCTTAATTAATATACCAATATTTTAGTCGGAAGCAAACTCAGGAATGTCCCTTAATTATAGAGGCTTGACAGTTCATTGTGATAGATTATTATTTATCCGATATTAAGATCTCCCCAATATAAAACACTTTAATAAGTGGTCGTAATGGCAGTTTTACTGCAGTATTAATAAATAAAATGACACCAAAGTTGTAAACGCCCATTTTTAATTTTGTCACAATTATTTACATACCGTAAAGTTTGAGGCGAGTTGTCCAAACACTGGGGCAAGATGGTTTTCAACATTTGGGGAGAGTTGACCAGCATTCATACCGAACGGTATGTTGCCCAGCTCTAATGTACAGTAGTTTGTGATCTGTTAAATACTACACCTAAAATAGCAAGTAGTCAAACGTTGCCAAAGTGTTCTGGCCGTAACACAGACATTTGGACAGTTTTCAACTCTCATTAGGCCTACACGATAATGAGAGCATGATAACTGTGCAAATATCGGTCTTTCTCTTACGAGTCTTACTCTTAGTCTTACGCTTACGGTAAAGTACTCGGTCTCGGGCCAAGACAAACGGTATGGAAGATTTTTTTTTTTTGACAGTAAGAATTTTACTGCTGATGGTCTATTCTAAACAGTTAAATCATAAAAATATTGCAGTCACTGCACCTTTAAGTTTAATTAAAAAAACATGTGGCATTTAACACTAAAACAGGTTACTGTGACCTGCTCGTTTGTATAAAGTTATAAAATATAAAAACTTGAAAATTATATTTCATGAACAAATATATAGGATGGTCAGAACTGAATATATGTATGATTACATTTATTCATCCTCTAATTCCAGTTATAATTACTTCATCGTTGTTTACATCATTAAGTTTAACTTTTATCCCAAACTTTTCCAAAACGGAAGTAGTCAAGGGAGAATACTCTTTTTTGTTTACGCCTGGTACAAAAGTTTGGTTGTTTTCGTTTGCACTTATTTAAATCTTACTTTAATTGCACAATAATTTAGAAAAATATGTATCGTTTGTTGGTTTCTGTGATATTACTAATAATTTATATTCAATCGGAATTTCCAGCTGAAGAATGTCCAAAAAATAAATATCAATTATCATGTAGCTTCGTAATCTATTGTCGTGCAGCACACATTTCTACATTTCTTTAAACTTCATTTGAATTTCAGATATAATTTATTTTCCTCCTTGTACCCAAAATAGGTTCAAGCATACAAGGCCTGGACACACAGCTCAGATACATCTGCATTAACAGAGTTTGACTAGATTGGCACTAGTGGCCTTACACCTCTCCAAGGGCCTGAAGGGGTAACCAGTCAATTAGTACCATAGTGACAGTCATTTCGTACCATAGTCATTTCGTACCCAATTTTACCATTTCGTACCCAAGTCATTTCGTACCTTGGTCATTTTGTACCATATTTATTTGGTCATTTCATACCCAAGTCATTTCGTACCTTGGTTATTTCGTACCATGTCTGTTTGGTCATTTTGTACCAAAGTCATTTCATACCTCAGTCATTTATTGTGCAGCTTAGTTGAATGATAGATAGTAAAATGTCGAATTACTAGTTTAAAAAATAAATATTAGGCTAATGCAACTATATTGAAGCCCCACCCATTAATAAAAAAAGAAAGTAAAAAAAAAAGATGACATATTACTTTCATCTCACGTTTCCATTCATCATTATATTAAAGGGACATTCCTGAGTTTGCTGCATTATAAGATGTTTCCGACTAAAAATATTTCTACGATTAAACTTACATATTGAATATATTTTCTTGTTTAAAATATCAGTGTCTGTATATTCAATGTGTTTCTGGTAGTCTTAATATTTGTAAGAAGCCCAAACCGGATTTTGTCGTCAAATAATTTCATACATACGAAAAAATATACTTTAGAAAATAAAATAAAATTTAACCTAGTACAAATATTAGAATGATCAGAAACACATTTAATATACGATCACTAATATGTTATGCAGAAAAATATAGTTGATATGTAATTACAATCATTAAAACATCTCTGTTAGTCGATAACATCTTTAAAATTGCAGCAAACTCAGGAATGTCCCTTTAATTACATGTACCAACGAGCACCTTGTGTTAGAATAACATATCAAGATCTTCTAAGACACGTCGATCTCAGGAAAACCTTAATTACCCACGAAGACCGTGTGTTACAAGGCATGTGTACACGTCAACATTTATTTGTCAACAATAAAATTAAGCAGTGGCATATACCATGACAAAAATAAGATACCGAGTACGACATGACTATGGTACGAAATGACCAAACATTATGGTACGAGATGGTAAAAAGTAGGTACGAAATGGCTATGGTATGAAATGACTGTGGTACGAAATGACCAAAGCATTATGTTACGAAACGACTATGGTACGAAATGACCATAAACTATGGTATAAAATGGATGGTACGAAATGACTAGTAACCCTCCAAGGACCTGCTAAAATTTTGGTGGTGGGAGCTAGGTTTCCTCTCTAAGACAATTAGTAAAAAAAATAGCAAATGTTTGACATCCAAAATATACAGCTGATGGTTAATAAACCAATGTGCTCTAGTGGTGTTGTTAAACAAAACGAAACTTTAACTTTGTTAAAATTTGCTTTGTGTGGGATTTGTAGAACCGATAATGTAATGCTGACTTTGAGATGTATGTTCTAAATGTGTAATTTTGCAAATAAAATAAAACAAGATGTATTGTATAAATAGAGGATATTATATGAGTGTCCATGACAGACGATGTTTATGATACGAGTGCCTAAATTATCATATGCGATAATTGGACACGAATGTAATATTCTGTTTATTACCATAGAACTGTCTTGCTAAATGAACATTCCAGTCATTGTTTACAAACTAATGTTTCCTTAACGGCAGAGTAATGTTTGTTCATTGATGTCTTGAAAACCAAATCACAACCTGTTCTAAAGTTACGTGATATTTATACGCCCAAAAGTAAAGAGTACACATGTATCAACAGCTGTAAATTGTAAAGCATGTGTATACTAAAAAGAAAACAAATGCACAGTAATTGAAATAATTAGTTTTGAATTTGAATGACGTCAGTATTCCAATGATGTCACTTTGCATCTCCTTACAATAACTATAAATTGGGTACATGACGTTTCCGTTTTAAGAATGCTGATAAAAATTCCAGTGCAAAATTGCTATTGAATTTTTTTTTTTTTTGAACATTATTAACACACCTGAATGTGTTTGAAGAAAATCTTGTGATTAAAACATTGTACCTTTTACTAAATATGGCTTTCAAGTGAAATTACGGTGAGATATGCTACATTTATTATGTACGAAGCCAAAACAAGGGTGCGAAAAGTGACTCGTCAACCTTAGTATAGATTTCTAACAGTTGTGAACGTTATATTCATAATTAAGTGTTTGATGTGTCACAACTACATCGTAATATAATACAAGTTATCATAAATAATCAA
This sequence comes from Gigantopelta aegis, assembly GCF_016097555.1. NCBI lineage: Eukaryota > Metazoa > Mollusca > Gastropoda > Neomphalida > Peltospiridae > Gigantopelta > Gigantopelta aegis. Next base: position 21,508,283 of record NC_054705.1, read on the forward strand.
TTAATGTTTTATTAAATTAATTAAAAACATGTATTTGTCATTACGGCATGTGATCAGCTTATACACTCGAAATAAAAATGTATTGCTGAAGAAAGTTGTATCTGTGGAATGTCATGTCAGCCAGTCAGAAAGAAATGTACTCTTACAACAGTCCAATCGTTAAACGACAATGTCAGGAGGACATACGATTTAGTTATGACATACAAGGGAAATCGTACGATGACCCTCGTTATGCTGTACCTCGTAGGTAATAAATCTATATATATATTTATATACATACCGGGATATATATTGATATATAAATAATTATGTTACATAATAATCACATAGCTTGAAATTCTAATGGTTTGTTTTTCACTTTTGCAGATATATATTTGAAATGGAAAATCAAGTATTCTCAGACTTGAAGATTGAGAACATGCATATTTTGGATGCTGCCGAAACACGAAGTCCCTGCCCGAAGTGTGGCCGATCCCGAAAATATTTTTGTTACACATGCTTTGTAGCTGTGGGCTTGCTACAAGGCCGAATACCATTAGTTAAGGTACACATAATTAGAGCTGGGAGGTATTGAAATTTCAGGTTCAGTATCTATATTTTTGGGGTGATTTACCTCGATATCGGTATAGTATTCGGTATTGATACGATACTGATATCGAGTGGTATTTTTAGTATAGTTACCTGTAGCTTTAAATGCATGTCCGAGTTAAGTCTAGCACGCTAATTTCATCTAAATAAAATTAAATTCCATACTCGAGGCCCCTATCTCTCTCTTCTCTTCAGCTATTTTGCATACGTCAGGTATATTCTTAGTGCTTTATTAAATGGCAGATAACATTTTAAAATTTTGCGTTCGTCAGACATAGTTAGTGCTTTACTAAATGGCAGATAACATTTTTAAATTTTGCGTTCGTCAGACATAGTTAGTGCTTTACTAAATGGCAAATAACATTTTAAAATTTTGCGTTCGTCAGACATAGTGCTTTACTAAATGGCAGATAACATTTTAAAATTTTGCGTTCGTCAGACATAGTTAGTGCTTTACTAAATGGCAGATAACATTTTAAAATTTTGCGTTCGTCAGACATAGTTAGTGCTTTACTAAATGGCAGATAACATTTTAAAATTTTGCGTTCGTCAGACATAGTTAGTACTTTACTAAACGGCGGATAACATTTTTCAGTATCAAAATTTAAGTATTTTGAAATTTGCTTGGTATGGTAAATTGGTATTGACATGGTAGCGATACCAAATGGTATCAGTGCTCGACCTTAGCACTAACCCAGGTTGTTTTAGCTACCAATTTGTTGCCTGGGCTACCAGATGTCTAAAACCAGTAGTCCACCGGTCTAGTAGATTTTTTTTGGCAAATCCAGTTACTCCACAATCAACAAGACGCTTAAACATGTAAAACCCCCACCTAAAACAACATGTTTAAATAAAAATAAAGGATTTAGTTTTTTTAATTTATTAAAATTATGGAACTACCAGTTTTTACTGAGGGCTACCAGATTTTATAACCTGGTAGAATGGTGGGCTACCACTGTAAAAAAGTTAAGGTCAAGGCCTGGGTATATACGGTATATCGCCCAGCTCTACACATAATAGATATTGCACTATAATGCAAACTTTAGATCACCTCAGAGTTGAAGCGATAAAGATTGTGCAAAATAAGTAAGCCCAACTAAGTACAGGCATGCTAAACCAATGGAATGTTAAACAACAACAGAGCTAGCTATGGGTCAGCAGAAAATGTCACCTAATTATCTATCAAAATGTAAAAAACTGCAAAATCCTAGTTATTTTATGAAATTATTTCGCCAAATTTATAATAAATTTTACCAATTTTTTTTAAATTGGCAATTTTAGTGAGTGCCAGAGATAGCCCTGTTGTAATTAGATTAAAATAACTTGAAATGTATTTTTGAAGATATGTATGTACAACTCTTTACAAGCTATTATTAAAGGAGAGGACAATTAAGGCATTTGGCCTGGTATGCATATTCAACGATATATAATGCACATTATTGCTGAATATCAACACGTATAATCGTATAGTTAATTAATAAAACGGTTAAATATGACGGCTGTTATATATAACGGGCGCAGCCATTTTGTACCATTTCAGTGAGTACGCCCTCTGGTGAGCTGGTGGTTACGTAATACTTAACGCGTAACGTCAGGAATGAGCCTTAGAACTAGAGAAACAGAATCTACCTGGTTTTTGCGGGATGATAAATAGTCATACATTGCAATGGTCTGTAATAATACACATCCCAGTAAGCCAGCAATAAGTATATCCAGCACTATATATATTTTTCAATACAAAATAAAATACCATTGTCAAAGTGGCTATACAACAAGTCGAAACAATTAACAATGTTTTGCCCATGCATTAACCTACGTACTGAAATGATACACAGAGTGTTTTCTTAGTTAATTGGTCTATGCTGTTAGTTGCTTCTACCTGTGATTCCTGATTGGCAAGTGTGTATTTGATTGGTAACCAGACGAGCCAATTAATTGACGCTGTCTAGACACAAAAATACATACCGGTATTGTGGAATATTACCTGTCGCCCCTAAAATTGTAATGGACATAGTTTATTACTGTAAATAGTTCTGTAAAACTATTGATTAGGTAGACTTTTCCATCTAAAACCACAGAACTGACCAATTAGGTAGTCCCAAAGAAAAGAAAATTATCAATTGGGTATCGTGGGTTGTCGTTTTTGCTCCAACGTAGCATATCAATAGGCCTAATAGTGTACATTTTTTCCTTTGGATTATTTAACAGAGAAAAATACTATAACCCCATTTTGTTCCGTTAATGCAACTTGAAATATATTTAGTTAAATAGTTTATTATATTATTACGTCTTTTATGCTGTTTTACAAGTCAGGTTGATCAAAGAGAAGCGCCTTGTCGAAAATTACTGCTTTTGTTTACACTGTACATATAGGAGATGGTCAGGAGCTGACGTCACTTCGCCCCAAGCTATCCCACCAGACGTCACAAAAACGAAACAAAATGGCTGCCCCCAGTTAGCAGGAATAATCATGTTTTTTTATTAACTCTAAAATTACGCGTTTTTCATTTGCTAAAGTGTCAGTATGTGTTGGTGGTCCGGGTATGCATCTTTCCAACACATACGGCTCTTGTTTGAGTTGTCCCTACCTTTAACATCACTACACTAAAAAGAACTCAGCGCAGACCAAATATACCTAAATTAGAGTGATCTAAATTAGCCCTGAATTTTGAAAGGTACCAGTATTTTCCATCCAGGAAGTCTTAGAATTGAGAAGGACATGAGGCATTTGCCAATTACAATACACAATATGCTCTGATAATCAGTGTCGGAAACAGCTTTGGGTGTTAGAATGTAGCCCCTTGGTAAGACTCACCTGATGAGCAGTCTGTTGGGAGAACTACATGTATCCCCGTTAGGCCCATTGGCCCATTGGGCTATTACTCTTTCCAACCAGTGCACCACAACTGGCATATAAATAAAAAGCCGTGATATGTGCTATCCTGTCTGGTATGGTACATATAAAAGCATGTTTCCACTCTAAAACTATTTGTAAAAATTACCAAATGTTTTACATCCAGTAGTCCATGATTAATAATCAGTGTGCTCTAGTGGTGGTGTTTAAATACCAAAACAAATTTTCGAGCAGCTTTCCATCTTAAAGCATTGTACAACTATTCAGGTTAAGAAATTAGTACTGGTCATCTACTGGATGTTGACATTAGGGAAGGAAAGAAATGTTTTATTTAACAACGCACTCAACACATTTTATTTACGGTTATATGCCGTTGGACATATGGTTAAGGACCACACAGCTATTGAGAGAGGAAACCTGCTGTCGCTACTTCCCACAGACAGGGTAGTAAATACCACAGCCATTGATATACCAGCGGGAACGAGAAATAGCCCAATGGGCCCACCAATGGGGATCGATCCCAGACCGACCGCACATCGAGCTGGCACTTTACCACTGTGCTATGTCCTGCCCTTTGACATTAGGGTGATCAATGTTACTGATACTGTGAACATGCATGGGAATAAATTATTAGTTCAAATTTACATAAAAGTAAAGTTTTTATTTTGAAAGTTGATTATTTTTTTTTCCAGCTTCCCATAAAAGTGGACATCATAAAGCACCCGAATGAGCGGGATGGGAAGAGTACTGCGTGTCACGCGGCTGTTCTAGCCAATGACGACGTCACAATATACACGTTCCCTTGCATCCCAGAGTATGACAGAAATGAGGTATATGTTTTCAGTTAATATTGTTCATATAAGAAATAATCATTTGATTTCTGCTTCCCACACCACACATACATGTCTAAGCTATTTGGTCAACAACGTGTAAGTGTAACTCGGGACTTTATTTTTCGTTTGAGTGTTGCTTTGTATTCGAGTTCAACCCAACAAGATTCCACTATATATATATATTCTGTGTAATCCACATCTCTGCTTAAACCGGTCCAATTCTACAGCCCCATCCAGCTACAGTTTATCTCTTAGGTATAAATCTCTGCCAAATCCGTATTCTGTCTACTCCGGACTCCGTATCAAAAATCAAAAACGAAAGAACCGTTCATGCATTAACTGGGATTTGACTGAATAACGGGCTGCTTAATTAGTTGAACAATGACCGTCACTTGACGAGTAATCAGAATGCCGTCGTAAGATCAAATACAAAATGTAATCGCACCCGTGTGAAGTTTACTCTTATTGCAGTAGGTCGTTAGATCAATCGGATTAATATTAGTGTTGTGTGTTGATACCTAACTGATTTCACTCTTATGAATTCGGCATGTATAAACATATTTTCTTGTTTAGAATATCAATGTCTGTATATTCAAGGTGTTTCTGGTTGTCTTAATAATTATAAGAAGCCAAAACTTGATTTTGTATTAAATAATTTCGTACGTACGAAAAAATAATGTTTGAGGTAATAAAATGAAATTTAACCTACATGTACATGTAGTACAAATATTAGAACGACCAGAGACATGTTTAATATACAGCCACTAATATTTTATGCAGAAAAAATATATTTGATATGTAATTACAGTCATTACAATGGCTTTTATGACTGTGTTTCCCCACCATCCATGGGTTCAAATGTCGTTGTTGATCGCGAGTTGTCGATCATTCAAGAACCATAACTCTGGATGAATTCTGTCTAAACCGGTGAGTCCTGTTTAGACAGATTTCACTGTGTATATATATATATATATATATATATATATTATAATTATATATAATATATATTTACAGTTGAATCCTGTGGGCTCGAACCCCGTCAGTGCTAGAGAAAGTGTTCGACCCATCAGGTAGTTCGACCTAACATATATATTGATTTTTTTTTTAAATTATTTTTCTTGCTATATTTCAAGGTCAGAAATTGTGCCATTATCTAAGATATTACATATATTTTTTCAGTTAATAAGTTGCCATATATATTGGGAATAAAACTGTACATATGGATGTTGTATATTTTGTATGCTCCACATAAAAGATCCCTTGTTGCTAATTAGTAAGAGTTATAGCCCATTGCATGACAGCAGCTGGGTTTCTCTCTCATTATCTGTATGCATGGGCGTATGGGGACTCTTTGATTTAGGGGGGCTGGAGGGGTTGATTTGCCCGAAATTTTACCCAGATAAAAACTGCTAGAATTTTCCCCACTGTTTTGCCCGAATTTGGGGGGGCAACTGCCCCCCCCCCCCCCCCCCCCCCCCCCCCGGGTCGTACGCCCATGTCTGTAGGGTCCTATACAGTAGGTCTGATACAATATAAATGTAACTGAAATATGTTGAGTGCATTATTAAATAAAACATTCCTTCTGTCAGTGATAGAAATTAGCAGAAATTTTCTATAGTCCACCAGACAAATACATCTAGAAATCGACTTGTCCGACACTATTTTCACTTGTCCAAATAAATACAATGTCGTTTGTTTTATTCAAGTACAAGGACAATGTGTTTGCATTGCTCAAAATGAAACTTCATTCGAACATTTTTACTTGTCCACTGGACAACCACCAAGGCATATTTTGTTTGTCCTAGCAGATTTTCACTGACAAGTGCTTATTTCGAATATTGTAGATGGGTCATGGTGTACACAACTGTATCTGTAATGCTGTATTTTGACTGTCATATTGTTGTTTTTCAGGTTATTTTAGTTTTCCCAGGAGAAGATGCTGTTTCCTTGGAAACACTGATACAGGATCAGTCTACGTGTGGCACAGGTGGGTTATAGAATCAATGCATTTGTTTTAGTTTAATTTTTTCACATTCCAACCCATATCGACAGGTACATAGCTTGTATTATGGCTACGGGCCTCGGTGGTATCGTGGTTAAGCCATCAGACATAAGGCTGGTAGGTACTGAGTTCGCATCCCTGTATCAGCTCCTACCCAGAACAAGTTTTAACGACTCTATGGGTAGGTGTAAGACCAATACACTCGTCTCTCTCTCTCTCTCTCTCTTACTAATCATTTTCTCTGAGTCGAAATAAATATTTGTTAGACACCAAATATCCATTGTTTAAAATGTGATTACGGTTAACATTTGTTTATTCCTTTCTGCAGAATTGCTTGCCGTATCTTCTAAAATGTAAATATTATTTCAGAAAATGTGAATAGTGACTTAAATTCCACCTCAGAAGATGCACCAAAAATTGCAGTTCATAAAAAAGATGACAGCACCAACAATTCTATAGAGCATCCATCAATTGGTAGCAGTGAAGAGAATCGTGTTTCAGACAGCTGTTCAAGAAATACAGATGTTCGAAAGAGAAAGCATGGACTGGATAATGCAGACAGACAGTACAGTAGTATAGAGAGTGATGAGTTGGACAGAGATGGTGCTCCGGAGGAAAGGGTGAATGCTGAGCCTGTTGCAAAGAAAACAAAGACAAAACCAATGCCGACATTCTCAAAAGTCGTGTTTATCGACTCCACGTGGAAGCAGTCAAAGACCATTTTTCAGGATGAACGTTTGACAGGTAGATAAATATTGTTAAAGGTTAACTTGATATAGTAATACAGAAAGTAAAAAACAAGGCCCCCCCCCCCCCCCCCCCATCCCCACCCCCCATCAAATGTTTTGTTTCTTAGTTGTAATTTATTACAGACACAGGACAGAGAAGTACATTAACATACATTACACACTGCAATTTATCCTTGAAACACTAAGTCAAGAAATTTATTACATGTTTCTCGCTAAATTCATTGTATTCCTGTACTAATCACTGAACCTTTGGTGGCAGTTCAAAATTGTTAGGGGGAAGTGGGAGGGGGAGGTGAATCCCCAAGCATCCTTTGCCTGGTATTACTATTAATGCACTGATTTAAAAAAATGTATTTTGTATCAATCTTGGGGTGGGATTTAATTTAGTCAGTAGATGATGATCAGTCATCTGAGAGGCTTGGGTCAACCTGTGCCCCATGACTGCTATATCTATCAAAGGCTGTGGTATGTCTGGAACAAGAAGGAAATGTTTTATTTAACGACACACCGAACACATTTTATTTACGGTTATATGGCGTGAGACATATTGTTAAGAACCACACAGATATTGAGAGAGGAAACCAGCTGTCGCTGCTTCATGGGCTACTCTTTTTCGATTAGCAGCAAGAGATCTTTTATATGCACCATCCCATAGACAGGATAGCACATACCATGGCCTTTGATATGCCAGTTGTGGTGCACTGGCTGGAATGAGAAATAGCCAGGATCAATCCTAAATCGACCGTGCATCGAGCGAGTGCTTTACCACTGGGCTATGTCCCGCCCCTCCTGTTTGGAACACTGCATATAAAAGATCCCTTTCTTCTTGCAGATTTTTAAACAGATCTGATTGGTGTAAATTACATGTATAAATATAGTATAGTCTTAAAGCTAAAGTTAAAGTTTGTTTTGTTTAACAACATCACTAGAGCAAATTGATTTATTAATCATTGGCTATTGGATGTCAAACATTTGGTGATTCTGACAAGCACATATAGTCTTAGAGAACTACATTTTTCCATTAGTAGCAACCCACAGAATAGCACATACCAGGAACTGATACACCAGTTGTGTGAAACAATGTAGTGGATTTCTTGTATGTTTCACAATGATCAATTGAATAACGTGTATCCAAATGGCGATGATTAATAAATCAGTGTGCTCTAGTTGTGTCATAAAACAAAAGAAAACAAAACAAACTTTAACTTTTAACTTTTTTTGTTTCAGATCTGCGACGTGTTGAATTAAAGAGACACAAGACAAATTTCTGGCGATCACAAGACAGCCGTCCAGACACTTATCTATCGACAATCGAGGCAGTGTACTACTTTCTGTGTGACTACCATCGACTGTTCGTAGAGGAGGAATACGACGGCCAGTACGATAACTTACTGTTCTTCTTCACCTACATGTGCAACAAAATAAAGTTCTCCAACCCAAAGGGAAAATTTAAATAAATATTACTTATGTGTGGTTTTTGTTTTTGTTTTTGGGTGGGGCACAAATTAAAAAAGTTGTAGATGCACACCACTATTAATTACTCCATGCAGTTCAAAACAATTTCTATGTCTGAATATATATACTGTAAAAAATACAACACTATCGACAGGAAGGAAGGAAGGAAATATTTAGTTTAACGATGCACACAACACATTTTATTTACGGTTATATGGCGTCGGACATATGGTTAAAGACCACACAGATATAGAGAGAGGAAACTCGCTGTCTCCACATCATGACCTACTCTTTTCGATTAGCAGCAAGGGATCTTTTATATGCACCATCCCATTGACAGGATAACACATACCACGGCCTTTGATGTACCAGTTGTGGTGCATTGGCTGGAGCGAGAAATGGCCCAATGGGCCCACTGACGGGGATCGATCCCAAACTGACCGCGCATCAAGCAAGCGCTTTGCCACTGGGCTACCACTATCGACAGGGACGTGTGACTACTAGTTTGAGTTCTCTCCCTTGGTAGAGTCTTGCAAAAGTTCAACATAGGTTGACCACAAACAAATTCCACCTCAAGCGGCAGCAGTGATACTGTTCTTATCAGTTAGTAATAAATATAAAGTAACTTCAAACCAATGTTAGTTTTTTTTTAATACTACAGAGGTCAACGTACTTGTAATCATCAAAGAAAGATTTCAAAATGCCTTTGTAGTCCAGGCAGTTATGTAAATTTGCATTTTTCTTTTCGCTCAAGTCAGTAAATTCTTTTTATTCTTAAGACTATCCAGAATTAGAAATCCATTGGTAGCATTTTTTTCAGTCATTTGATCATGGTGGCCATCTTGAAATTCAAAATGGCCATAATTTTGGGATATATTACATATATCTTGACTCCCAGTTAACACAGAAGCAGAATTCTTGTGTCTACATGTATATATATTTTTGAGGTCAGTGAACTCACTGATAACATTTTATTTAGTCATTTGGGCATGACAGCCATCTTGAAATTCAAAATGGCTACCATGTTAATGTATTTTTCAAATATCGTAACTTCCGGTTAAGGCAGAAGCACAGTTATTTTTTGTCTACATTTTTAGGATCAATGAATTAAAGGGTGCCATTTTTACAGCCATCCTCCAGTCATGGAACCACTTTAAAATTCAAAATGGCAGCCATATGGAGATTTAAAAATGGCCACCAATTTTATTATTTGGCAAATACTTTTCCTCCTAGTCCACATACATTTTATGTGAAATAATTAAAATATTGCATTACTAATGACTTTCATGTTCTAGATTTTAAACTAATGAAATAGAGGAACAAACCAATTGTAAACTGTAATTCACAATGACATATTAGCAGGACTCACCCATTTCGTATCTGGCTAATAGAATGTTGTTTAAATTAGTCACTTTTTAATAATTTCTAAAGAAATATCCTACATACATGTATCTGAAAATTGACTAAAATTAATTATTTTCCATTGTGACCCCTGATTAGGCATCTACTTCGTCTGTAATGGCATTGCCACTTGTAGAGTTCTGTACATTGCAAGTTGTATTCCTTACAGGTTCATCTACCTGAACACTTACTGATACTCCAGTTGCATCTGATCAGTTCTATCACAACCTCTAGTGCAGATTGCACCTTCAACCACATTTACAAATGTATCCTCCTTGATCCAACCATGGGTCTAGATCTCTGGATGTAGCTTGGAATCCTAAGATGGGATATTTCCATGTGGATATTTGGCAGTGTTTCCACACTTTGATTTGGTGATGGTGTCTTGAACTTTTATCGTCTCAGAATAGCTGCATTAATTGTACAAATGACCCTTGAGCTTAGTACCATGGAGTACTGTCCTCTTTGTATGATTCATCAGTAATTTCAAGCTGGCTAAGAGCTTCAGATATAGCCAGTGGAGCTTTTCCGAATACATTCAATAACATTTGTTTGCATATGCCATCAATTTGTCCTGTTGTGTCACATCCAGTTACTACATGCAACCCTGGTAATGTTGATTTTCTTTCTAAACCCAGTTCATCATCAATTAGTTGCATGTACGTCTGTACCGATAATTATTAAGATCAGTGTGTGTGATCTTCTCAGGTCTGGTGCAGAAATTCACTTCTAATCAGCCATATATGTTGTCAGTGAACAGCAGCATTTCCTGCATGCTTTGATTCACAATTAGATGGTTACATGGGTGTAAGATTTATTTTTTAACACAATAATATTTATGAAAGATGACATCAGATATTTCAGCTAACCAGGCTACAGATTTTCGAAGAGCGCTACGATATCGAAAACTATTGCAGGCTATGATGTGACAATGACATATGCGAAAGCCTACTCCTATCAATGACATCAGTTAGATATACAAATGATCATCTGATAATACATCAGGCATATGAAGTTATTTACTGGTGTAAAACGCTAGTTACAGTCACAAAAACATCAACATATGTACTAAAATACCATCCTACCACAGGTGTCAGTACACAAGAAGAAGCAGACATGATTTCTCATACTCGTGAAGTAATCGGGGCCAGGCAATGAGGTGGATTTCTACATCAAAGACACAGACTGTTGGGTTTTTATCACCATTAGGTTACACGAATAATTATATGTAAATCACAAGCAGATCAACATGCAAGTATTGTATACTGAACTGTATCCAGAGATAGACTCGGATTATCAGATGCTCATGCTGTAATTGAATATGACACAACAGGACAATTGGTGATGGTGGACATCGATAAAGAGAATTCAATGTATTCACGAAAGCTCCACATATAAGTAACACCAAAGTCAGGTTGGAATCGGTGATGAACCATACAAAGAGGTCAGTGAAAAATGTGAAGATTTTACTGCATGGAACCAAGCACAAGAGTCATTTCTACAACTGATGCAGCTACACTAAGGTGAAAGAAGTTCAAGAAACCAAAGTGTGGAAACACTGCCACCTACCTCTTGGGTATGAAAACAGCATACCCAAAGAGCACATCTCCAAGTACATTTCTGAGCTCGAGATGCCATGCTACAGCTGGACATTCTTGATCAGTGCAAACTTGGTTGGATCAAGGGGGTTGGCATATTGCTGTTGGAGGTGCAAGCTGCACCAGAAGCTTTGGTAGAACTGATTAGATGCAACTGTGGTGTCAGTAAGTGTTCAGATAGATGTACTGTAATTTAGTGTAAGCGACACAACCTTCAGTGTACAGAGCGTTGCAAGCGTGAAACTGATGAGGACTGCTGCAATACGCATACTATTACAGATGAAGTAGATGCCTAATATGCCATTATGAATTACAATTTACAGTTGGTATATTCCTTTATTTCATTAGTTTGTCATTAGTATTGCAATATTATAATTATTTGACCTAAAAATGTACTCCGGAACACAAAAGTTGCATTTGTATGTAGACTAGGAGAAAAAGTATTTGCCAAATGATTATATTGGTGGCCATTTTGAATTTCCTATGGCTGTTATTTTGAAGTTTAAGATGTTTGCCATAATTGGATGACTATAAATGTAAAGAATTAGATCCATTGACCACCTGAAATATACATCTAGACAACAAAATTGTGCTTCTTCATTAAAATTAATATGAGTTGAGATATAAGACAAATGTATTAAAATGGTGGCCATATTGAATTTCAAGATTGTTTTCATGATTCAGTGACTATATAACTGAAATCCATCCAGTGCATGGAATACAGGAATGCCAAGATCAGACAATAATTTTCCTTTTTACAAAATAATTATTTGAGCTAATACATGTAGAAGTAAACTGACACCAAAATTATTTTTCTGTGTTTAATGGGAGTAAAGATAGAGAAATATAAAATATAATGGAATGACGTCCATGTTGAATTTCAAGATGGTTGCCATGTGAGGTGAAAAATAAAAAATATTATTTTAATTCACTAACATAATACGTTTAAATAGACAAAAATAAATAAATGTTTCTATGTTAAATAGGAGTGGAGATATATAAAGAAACTATATGAAAATGACGGCAATTTTGAATTTTAAGATGGCTGACATGATAGTGGTCAGAAAAAAAATGCTACCAATGGATTTCTAGTTCAGGTAGGTCACTTGAGCAAATTTTTTTTAAAAAATGCAACCTTCAAAAAATTAACATAACTCCCTATTCACAATTTATTTATTTATTTATATATTTTTTTTAACGAGTAACTATTTTCTAAACTGGACTATATTAAGCCACGCTTATTACAGGTGCATTTACATTATAAATCGTTTGGAAAGGAAGAAATGGCCGCTTAAGGAAGGTGACCTACGCTCTATATATACATGTAACCGGATGTTTTAAATTGCATATCACATACACTACAATTTTAAAACAGTTTACATATATTTTATTCTTTCTAACTCTAATAGTGCAAAGCTGTTTCTTATTTTGTTTCTATTGTTTTCCTGTGTCTTTGGTATTGTCAGCTTGGGTTGTGTTCACCCTCAACTCAGTGTTCAGGCCAGGTAATCGTTCAGTAGTAAGCTCATCTATTGTTTCTTTTGTTACCTGGTGTTCTCTGGAGTCAGAGACTTTTAAACATTCAAGCAAGACAGGTGGTTTTCAGCATTGCAAGTTTTATAGTTGATCAAGTTCTGCACGGCACAGTTATTAACAGCACAGGTAAATACAAACATATATTTTAAGATATAACCATGTGTTTTAAGTAGTAAACTAGATTAGTGTATGCATATTTTATGATAAGTCTTAAATTAGAACTTAGCATGTGTAAGCAGTTGATAAAACTTATTCTATAGCGAACGAGTTAAAGTATAGTGTTTAATAATGTTTATAATTATATAGAGATATTTGTCTTCTAAGACGAATATTTGATTAGGTTTGATAATACAAATAAGTAAATAACTAAATTAGTTATTAAACTACTTTATTATTAAGTGTATATATGAATATATTCTATGTGTATATTTTATGTGCTCCTATTTATAAGTGGTATTTTGTTGACAGGTTATCAATGATGTAGCACAACCAGCATCGTTATTCAAACGACCTGACTCACAGTCGGTAGGTTAAATATTTACTTATATGTGATGTCGTAATTCTGTGTGTTATAGAATATACACACAGGTATTTATATAGTTTTATGACATGCTTAGCACATGCTTATAGCAATGATGTGATAATTAAATTAACTTTTGAATTATAGTTATACTTGATTTGAGTCTGAATTGAAATGTATGTGTGTTAAATGTACATTAGTAATATAATATTGAAGTAAATTGTACTTAACCTGGAAAATGTAACTGATTTTATGTTGTTTTGTTATTCCAGGGTCGTTATAGAGATATATATTTGTGTGCGAATGTTTTTATAAACATCGGGATCTTCACATCCCTCCAGGTGATCCCTGAATAAAGACCTTAAACCCCAGCTGAAGTCTTCTGCGCTATATATAGAACCTTCGGTAACATACACATGTATACGTGATTGGTTTACTACAGAAAAACATAATAGGGCGTTTCTTGTTTTAACATAGACTGGAATTGTGATAAAGGTCAAACATTAGTCTATTTATAATACGGTGGCAATATTTAAAGGTACATATTCCTCTAAAAACGTGTGGTACCACTGGTTGAAGGTTTCTTGCTTAGACTGCCGGGGGTACCGTATTCATTTCTGTACACCCGTTGATGCTTTAATTGTTCGGGTTGTTTTGGGTGTTTTTTTGTTTTGTGTGTGTGTGTGTGTGTGTGTGTGTGTGTGTGGAGGGGGTGTTTTTTGTTGATGTTGGTGTGAATTTTGGGGGTTATTTATTTTTCGGTTGTCTTAATGAATATCTACAGCTCATGGCAGTATGTGACAGGTTATTGCAGGCAGCATTTCATTATTATTATTATTATTATTATTATTATTATTTTAAGTTTAACTTAATTTTGTTTTATTTGATTAAAACATTTTCGAACAATCTGAAATCAGCTCTAATAATAGTTACAGATCAGTGGAGCTGATTTCAATCCGATTGCTAGAAATGCATTCTAGTGATAATTTCTCGTTGCAGCCAGTGCACCACGACTGTCACATCAAAGGTCGTGGTATGTGCTATCCTGTCTATGGGATGGTGCATATAAAAGATATCTTGTTGCTAATCGAAAATAGTAGTCCACGAAGTTGCGACAGCTGGTTTCCTCCGTCAATATCTGTGTGGTCCTTAACCGTATTTCCGACGCCATATAACCGTAAATAAAATGTGTTGTGTGCGTCGTTAAATAAAACATTTCCTTTCTAGTGATAAGTCGGGATGTATTATAATTCAGAACATTTCTAATGATCATGATGAACATAAGCATGGACTCGTCTTCATGTAATAATTAAAACTGCTGTGTGCCTAAGGAATCGATAGGCGATTATGTAGTCAGAAATAAAATTGGCATTACTAGCCTACGTACATGAAACGTATTGCTGCTTCAAGTGTTAGACACACAATGATCACACAGATGTACTTAAACCAGGCCCGTAAGAACGGTATCTGGAGTGAGCGGCCATTAGTCATATTTTTATCTTTATATAGAGTAGGACAAAAACGTGTGGCCTGTGACCGCGTATTCTCCACACACACAAACGCACACACGAGCGCTCTCTCTCTCTCTCTCTCTCTCTCTCTCTCTCTCTCTCTCTCTCTCTCTCTCTCTCTCTCTCTCTCTCTCTCTCTCTCTCACACACACACGTAATAGTTTTGTCACGCAAGCACATAAAGATACGCACGTGCTCGCGCACACACACGCACACGCCTAACGCACTTGATAACCTAGCTAAGGACGTACCATGCTCGTACAGGTTAAAGGGGAAAGTAATTTATCTTTTTTTTTTTTTTCTATGGGAATCGTCAGCTGACGCGATAAAAGGTTCATTTATAGGTTTTCTTCTTATCAAACCACATACTGGAATTAGTAATATTGCATTTCAAAATGGTAAGATTTGGGCAACAGTTCCGTAAATTTATAACTCACGGTCTCTCTGTTTTGTCTCACGCTATTCCCTCTTCCCCTCTCTCTCTCTCTCTCTCTCTCTCTCTCTCTCTCTCTCTCTCTCTCTCTCTCTCTCTCTCTCTCTCTCTCTCTCTCTCTCTCTCTCTCTCTCTCTCTCTCGGGTCTCCCGTTCTTAAACCATTTAATATATATATATATATTGTATTTCTTAAATTGTATTATTATTTTTGTTGTAAAACTGCACACTTCTTACTTCACTGAATACTATTTAATAAATGCGTGTCTACTGCATGTCTAGAAAATGAGAAGAAAAAAAACCTCGCTCCATCCGATTAGCTTCCTACTAGATATCATTAATTATTTTATTAATTCGCCATCATCAAATTATTGTGAGAAGTGTGGGATTTAGCACAGTCGGTTGAGTGCTCGATTGAGGCGCTTACGTCGCACGATCGAACCACCACGGTGGATCAATTCAGCTGATTCTCTTTTTTTTCTTTCGTTTCAACCAGTGCACCACAACTGGACAAAGGCCGTGGTATGTGTTTTCCTGTCTGAGAGAAAGTGCATATAAAATATCCTTTGCTTCATTAGGAAAAAATGTAGCGGGTTTCCTCTGATGACTACGAGTACGAATTACCAAATGTTTGACATCAAATAGCCGATGATTAATTAATCGATGTGCTCCAGTGGTGTCGTTAAACAAAACTAACTTGTTTCCTTTTTTGTGTAAGAAGTGTTGACGTGACTGCCATTTTCCATCTGTCGTATGAATACATCAGCTGATCCATTAGTAGATATTTTTGTCAACTTAAAAAGCTGACCTAGGTGGTAGAGTGAATTTCATGTAGGATACAAACTGGGTATATCCAATTAAAGATTAAAGTTATTAAACTAAATAGACTAAATAGAGAATGTAGTATTCTATTTCATACATATCCTAAAAAACAACAACCAAGGTTTAAATAGATAATACTACATGAGTGGCCGTTAGATACCATTCATCTTACAACGAGTTTTTTAAAAACGTATCTTGCGAGCGAAAGCGAGTTGGATAGATTTTTAAACAGTAAGTTGTAACGGACACGAATGTAGTATTCTATGTCTTACATAAAAAACCCACCCAGTTTTAAATGCAGAACATTACATGAGTGGCCGTTAGGTACCATTTAAATCTTACAACGAGTTGTTTTAAAACGTATCTAATGAGCGAAGTTGTAGGATAAATATTAGTATCTAACGGACACGAATGTATTATTCTATTTCATACATATCCTAAAAACCCAAGGTTTAAACAGATAGTACTACATGAGTGGCCGTTACATACCTTTTAAATCTTACAACGAGTTTAAAAAAAAAAATGTACCCTGTATCTTGAGAGCAACAGCGAGTTGGATAGATTTTTAAACGATGAGTTGTAAGATAAATGGTATCTAACGGACACGAATGTAGTATTCTATTTCTTACATATCCTAAAACAACTCACCCAGGTTTAAATAGAGAATACTACATGAGTGGCCGTTAGATACCATTTAAATCTTTCAATGAGTTGTTTTAAAACGTATCAAACGAGCGAAAGCGAGTTGGATAACTTTTTAAATAACGAGTTGTAAGATAAATATTAGTATCTAACGGACACGAATGTAGTATTATATTTCATACATATTCTAAAACCCCAAGGTTTAAACAGATAGTACTACATGAGTGGCTGCTAGATACCATTTACATCTTACGAGATTAAAAAGCCCATCGTATCTTGCGAGCGAAAGCGAGTTGGATAGATTTTTAAACGATGAGATGTAAGATAAATGGTATCTAACGGACACGAATGTAGTATTCTATTTCTTACATATCCTAAATCAACTCACCCATGTTTAAATAGAGAATACTACATGAGTGGCCGTTAGATACCATTTAAATATTACAATGAGTTGTTTTAAAACTATCTAACTCGCTTTCGCTCGTTAGATAACTTTTTAAATAACTTTTTAAACAACGAGTTATATATAACTATTAGTATCTAAATATTAGTATCTAACGGACACGAATGTAGTATTCTATTTCATACATATCCTAAAAACCCAAAGTTTAAACAGATAGTACTACAATAGTGGCTGCTAGATACCATTTACATCTTACGAGATTAAAAACCCCCATCGTATCTTGCGAGCGAAAGCGAGTTGGACAGGTTTTGAAACAATGAGTTGTAAGATAAATGGTAACTAACGGACACGAATGTAGTATTCCTTTTCTTACACATTCCGCGTCACAAAGTAATGGAATAAGTTTTAGATAAGCTTGTAAATCACAAAGCTGCTAATTTCTGTAGTGTCTATTTGATTGGAAGGTATGGCTGTGGCGACCGCCTCACCACCTAGCAGCAGGCAGTCGTATGTCTTTAAATTGATAAACCGGCCTCGGTGGCATCGTGGTTAGGCCATCGGTCTACATGCTGGTAGGTACTGGGTTCGGAACCCAGTCGAGGCATGGGATTTTTAATCCAGATGCCGACTCCAAACCCTGAGTGAGTGTTCCGCAAGGCTCAATGGGTAGGTGTAAACCACTTACACCGACCAATGATCCATAACTGGTTCAACAAAGGCCATGGTTTGTGCTATCCTGCCTGTGGGAAGCGCAAATAAAAGATCCCTTGCTGCTAATCGGAAAGAGTAGCCCATGTAGTGGCGACAGCGGGTTTCCTCTAAAAATCTATGTGGTCCTTAAAGTTACATTCTCTGGTTACCATATTATAACATCATGTACACATGTGAAATACAAGCTCAAATGCACTTTTAAAAAAGTCGTGTGTGTTCGCTATGAACGGATATCGTCAAACATATACGCTTGATTAGTCGCCTGTGCCGCTATAGCTCGGCAAAGCACAGACGACAGCCTGTTGTCAGTTTCAGTTAACAATGTGCGTTTGCCAATTTCAAATTAAAAGAGAAATCTTGCGCTGTACGAAGAACGTTCGGTTGAGGATACGGTACTAGAGTCGTTAGTTAAAACCGGTTTGATCTTGACAACGTAGTATCGACAGTCGTACCTTCCTATTTCAGAATTGATATTTTATAAAGTGTTAGTAGAACTTTCAAAGTTTAGTTTGTATACTAGTAACACATTAATCATGTATATATTTTTAAAATAAAATATACTAAAGTAAACAATGAACATATACTAAAGTAAACAATGAACATATCCTATCCTTCCTTCCATCTGTTGTTGGATGTCTAACATTTGGTAATTTTGACATATAATCTTAGAGAGGAATCGGGTGCATATGCAGGGGGAGGGTATTGGAGGTCGAAACCCTTACTTGCCCAAGCTTAAAAAAAATTGAAATGTATTTTTTTAGGGAGCATAGCCCCATATAAACTTCCCTTAACACAGTCTATAACCCCAACCCCGCTGAAATCCCTGCACACGCGCCTTGGAAACCCGCTATATTTGTTTTTAGCAAGGGATCGTTTATATGTACCATCCCACAGACAGGATATCACATACCATGGTCTTTTTGTATACCCGCCGATGGGGATCGATCCTAGACTGACCGCGCATTTCCAAAAAACACCTTTTTAGGTCTAAGTAATGAATAAAAATAACATATAGTCTTGAAAAATGTTACGTAAATCGAAAAGTGTACCCTCTTCCTCTACCCCTAGATCGTTACGTAATTAGTAACACCCCTTTACATGTAACGCGTATGCCAACAGCTGGCCACTGTCAAAATTTCAAGGCAAATCCCCCACTCACCGACCCCTGGAAAGGCGTTGTACCATACCTCTATGGATATAAATATGTTTTGGAGATATGAGACGACCCCTCAATCAAGACAGTTAAATTTGTTCAAAAATTGCGAAATCTTACGTGATCTTTTGTTGGGGAATTCTATACTTGTGATAAGCAAATAAAAACCGAGATCGGTACGAGCCCGTCAAAAGTGTCCCACTTTCAAAATACTGGCTTTGTTTTTGACCTGGATAAGCCAGCGTAGTGAAACCAATGCGGAGTGCGGCGTCATATATGCACCAAACGTAATTGGATTTTCTGTTCTATATGCTTAAATAATACAAAATATTCCAGGGAATGTAGTTTTAACCATATGTCTGACGCCATATAACCGTAAATAAAATGTGTTGAGTACGTCGTTAAATAAAACATTTGTTTCTTTAAATCAATAATACACGTATGCGTGTTATTGGTGTGCGTTATAACGAATGATGTTCTCGCAAACAGATACATGGTATGTAAAACGTTTGTTTTGTTTAACGACACCACTGGAACACATTGAGTTAAAAAGCATCGATCGGCTTCTTGGTGTCAGATATTTGGAAATTATTACAGGACAGCATATTCTACGGCCTTTGATATAACTGTCGTGGGGCACGGGTTGGGGTAGGGGGGAAATCAGAGGATGAGTCCACTGACCGGATTTGATCCTTCGACCCAAACACATCGGGCGGTTAACTAGGTCTGGTACAACCTAACCATTGTCTCACTGTCTTGGATGGACAGTCATAGGGGTGGGGTGGGGTGGGATGGTGGGGAGGGCAGGCTGACATTTTCCCGAATCTAACGAAAATGCCCAAATCTGGTTAACAACATTTCTTCATAATAGTATTACTACCAAACAGCTATATAGGGTTGCAAACGAATCACTACGTGGATAATACTGAGTTTGAGGGTAGAATGATGGAAATACACAGTAAAAATGTCTCACGTTAGCACAATGTGCCCGAATATCTTTATCATTTTTGCACGAATTTTAGGTTTTGCTCCAGCACGTGTGTGTGTGTGTGTGTGTGTGTGTGTGTGTGCGTGCAATGCCCCCGCCACCCCTGTATTGTACTCTTATGTGGGCAGTCCAAATATCCAATGTTTGGTTTTGTTTAACGACACCTCTAGAGCACATTGATTTATTAATCATCGACTATTGGATGTCAAACATTTGGTCATTTTGACATCGTCATAGAGAGGAAACCCACTACATTTTTTCCATTAATAGCAAGGAATATTTTATATGAACCATCCCATAGACAGAATAGCACATACCGTGGCCTTTGATATACAAATCGTGGTGCACTAGCTGGAACGAGAAATATCCATATACCTCAGTAGGCCTACATGTCTAGAACAACGTGTGTGAACCGTAACTGGATATAAGAATTTAAAAAATCAATTTTAAAAATAATTGTTCGCTGGGAATTCTAATCATGTGTACCGGCCTCGGTGGCGTCGTGGTTAGGCCATCGGTCAACAGGCTGGTAGATACTGGGTTCGGATCCCAGTCGAGGCATGGGATTTTTGATCCAGATACCGACTCCAAACCCTGAGTGAGTGCTCCGCAAGGCTCAGTGGGTAGGTGTAAACCACTTACACCGACCAGTGATCCATAACTGGTTCAACAAAGGCCATGGTTTGTGCTATCCTGCCTGTGGGAAGCGCAAATAAAAGATCCCTTGCTGCTAATCAGAAGAGTAGCCCATGTAGTGGCGACAGCGGGTTTCCTCTCAAAACCTGTGTGGTCCTTAACCATATGTCTGACGCCATATAACCGTAAATAAAATGTGTTGAGTGCGTCGTTAAATAAAATTTTTTTTTTTTTTCTTCTAATCATATGCCTAGGATAGACGTGTTCGAACTTACAAATGGTTAAAGGCGCAGACCCTAGTTTTAACTCGTAAACATGGACACTAAGTTTAGTTAATCTACAAACCTGTAACACATTTGGATAAAGTGAAACAAGAGTCTGTGACGTTAAAACCAGGAAATATTCTTAAAAAATAGACTAGAACTCGAATCAATAACTGCTACTTCTCAGAAGCACGTGCGTTTTTGAAAATATGAAAAATGCATTTTATGGTATTAGAAACAACATGATGACTAGAAACATTTCGGTCCTAAGGAAATGGATAATCTAAACAATAAAATATAAGTAATGTTTGATTTCAGTGATCATAAACGGCTCTAATTGTGTATGATGTAGTTTTTAAAAACTAGGGTCTGTCCCTTTAAATGAAAACACAATGGGTGCATGCTATTGCGAAATGTTAATTTAAAAAATGCATAAGACTTAATGCTGACGATCTATATTTTCAATACGTGATCACGAATGACCGTAACTGACCCTGATACGATGAATATTTACTCTGGACCTCTGCTCAAAGCACCATACGTCTTCAGTGTAGAAAGCCCAAACTATTATAATGTTGTTGATTAAAAGAACATTTTCTTTATCTTACATACTATGTGCTGCATAGTATAGAGTGTACAGACAGTTTGTCTGTCTAAAGGGCTGTATCAAAGTGGAGTGGGAAGTGGTGCAGTAGCTCCCAGACAATAATAAGAAAAAGTGTCTTGTTTATTTAAATACAAATTGTACAGAATACCTGACATTATTTTGCTGTGATTCTCCCACCAACCCCACCCCTCACCCCCCGTTTAGGTATCTTGTTCTGGGTATGGTCGTAGTCTGTCTGTCTGTCTGACTATCTGTTTGCCTGCACTAACAAATACAAAAAGGGCGAGACGTAGCCCAGCGATAAAGCGCTCGCCTGATGCGCGGTTGGTCTGGGATCGATCCCTGTCGGTGGACCAAAAGGGCTATTTCTCGTTCCGGACAATGCACCACGACTGGTATATCAAAGACCACGGTATGTACTGTCTTGACTATGGAATGGTGCATATAAAAAATCCTGAAAAATGTAGATGGTTTCCTCTCTAAGACTATGTCAGAATTAACAAATGTTTGACAACCAACAGCCGATGATTCATTGTGCTCTAATGGGTTCTTTAAACAAACCGAACTTTTACGTAGTATGTAGAGCCTACAGCATAGTATAGTGCGCATAATTTGTCTCCAGGGTCGTGCAGAGCGGGGATGGCAAAGGGTGCCGTTGCGTCCAGAAAACTATGAAAAAAGCTTCCTGTTATTTTAAGTATCCTTTTGTTAATATGTAGAATACTCTACCTGTGATTCTCCTATCCCCAGTCCGTGTTTAATTATTTAGGGCTGGGTATGGTCATAGTATATCTTCCTGTCTATCTTTTTAAAAATATATATCTAGCTGCGCTGACTAATGTACACATATGTTTGTTTCAGATCGTCATCATCAAACCATTCTTTCTTTTCCTGGTTCTGGCTGTCACGTCACAGCTAACACGACCTGATCAATGCAGAGTACCATTACCCTGCACCTGTTCTGGGACCACCATGGACTGCAGCAACACAGCCATCACGTCTGTCCCACGCATAACCGGAGCGTCCAACACAACCTATCGTCTGCGTTTGGACGGGAATCCAAATCTTGTCATCAGCGATGACACGTTCGCAAACATCGCATTGGAGTATCTGAACTTGGACAATGACGTCAACATCTCGCTAAGCGATCACGCCCTGAACAGTCAGAGGGGTTCTCTGAAAGAGCTGCACATATCCCAGTGCGACCTGGACCGTGTCCCCGATGCTCTGAAAGATCTGGATGCCCTGGCGGATCTCTATATCTGGTCCAACCATATTCAGTATTGGGACGAGGATCTGATGCTCAAGCTGAGTGGCACCCTCAACGTGCTGGATATTTCAGACATTGGTTTGACATCATGGCCGTCGTGGCTCAGCCACATGTCGAATTTGATTTCGCTGAACTTGTACCAGAATCACATCGATGTGTTCCCACATGATGCCTTTTACAGCTCGGCATCAACAATGAACTACCTGAATATCGAAAGCTGTGGTCTCCGTGACATGCCCACTGCTATCGCGTCTCTATACAACCTGACTGTCCTCATCATCGGCGGAACAACGCTGACCGATTCCAGCTTTTACTATAAATGGCTTCCCACGACCCAATTTCAAGTTAACCCAGCTGTCCATCAATAACTCGTCAATCACTAAAATCCCGTACGGCATCAGTGAGATTCCTTCTCTGAGGATACTGGCCATTGTCGGGAGTAACCTGAGACACGTTGACGAACAAGCCATGCCAAAAGCGCTGATGGCGTTGTTGATAGTTCAAGCTCCTCTCACTCACATCCACGGCGGCGTCTGCAGTCCAAGTCTCACTTACCTAAGACTTCAATCGAACCACATCCAGACTGTTGAAAGACACGACCTCGACGACTGCTACAATCTGACGTACCTCAACATGGACGACAACGACATTGACTACATATCGCCCACAGCGTTTGACGGGATGAAAAATCTGGAATCGCTGCGGCTAGAGAACAACAGGCTGGTCCACATCCCCACGACCATCGGTAACTTGACGTCGCTCAACTTCCTCTATCTCGAGGGCAACCGTCTGGAATGTACCTGTCAGACGCTGTGGTTCCTACAGTGGCGGCAGAGCAATCTCAAGGCCCACATCAGTGGCCGGTGCTCTCTGTTAGGGATTGAACTCGCAGACTTCCACTCTCATTGTACTGGAAGCATTGTTGGTTAATAAAGGTGTGCTCCCAGTACACGAAAGAAAGAAATGTTTTATTTAACGACGCACTCAACACATTTTATTTACGGCTATATGGCGTCAGACATATGGTTAAGGACCACACAGATTTGAGAGGAAACCCGCTGACGCCACTACATGGGCTACTCTTCCGATTAGCAGCAAGGGATCTTTTATTTGCGCTTCCCACAGGCAGGATAGCACAAACCATGGCCTTTGTTCAACCAGTTATGGATCACTGGTCGATGCAAGTGGTTTACACCTACCCATTGAGCCTTGCGGAGCACTCACTCAGGGTTTGGAGTCAGTATCTGGATTAAAAATCCCATGCCTCGACTGGGCTCCGAACCCAGTACCTACCAGCCTGTAGACCGATGGCCTACCACGACGCCACCGAGGCCGGTCCCAGTGCACGAAGAAGAGTGGTAGACGATGGAATCTGTTTTTCCTAAGCGTGTAATGGACTATTCTTGTAATAACTTGTGTTGTGGACGTTTAGGTTCAATGTTGCTTTGCCAAATGGAGAGATGTTTATATTTAAGTAGTGATAGTATATATTAGTGTTTTCTTTACAAATTTGGAAAGACGTGGTAGACTAAACACTTTTGTGGCTTTTTCACCATTTCCAGTGCACTTTCTGTTTTCTTTAAAAACATAATAATAATAATAAATAATAATAATAATAATAATAATAATAATAATAGTATTTTTGAAAGTAATACATGTAATAACAAAAATAAATAAATACAAATTTAATTAATATCCTAACTTTAATAAATTAACGGCAAACATATGTAATGTGGATAATTATTAATTAATAATTCATATATAAACAGAGTTCGGTTGCATATGAAGGCTATTTAAACATTTATAGTTTTATTTTTGGATGGCGTCAAAGGCGATTTCCTTGCATTTCGTAGGACATCATAAATTATCGATTTTTAGTAAATCCGAGGTGCTTCTGATCGTCACTGTGTTTGTCAAAATATTATCAGGAACATACCTCGGAAACTGAATTAAGAACATTCAAAGATACCTAGGATAGCTCGTGAAAATAGTTTATATTGCTGTTGCTTTTCGCCCATTAGAATTACTTGTCACAACTAGTTAAGGGCCAGTATCAAATATTACCTTACATTTTCGAATAAAAAAAAAAAAAATAATAAAAAAAAAAAAATAGGGTCTGTGATAGGTAATGAAAAGTAGGTTAAAGCATTTCAGATTGCATGTACATGAACCTTTTATTCCCAGCTTGTTTGGTTGTCGGTAAAAAGCGTATAACAAATGCATAACAAATCCATCATTGTTTGACTTTTAAACAAAAACATTCCGACTAAGCAGGGTACCTGCCTGAAAATTGCATGGTGCATATGAAACTCCTTTTTTTGTGTTAACACTTTCCATGTTTGATTATGGTTGGGAGGGTATACATTTCTTTGCAGTCTGGATTCGGATAACCATGTCACAAAAACGTAAACTGAGCATTCTGGATTACGGTCGATGTCTGAATGATAATATATCCATCAGACATGTAGCGAGATGCCTGCAGGTTGCATGGTACCAAAGAAGAGAGTTCTGGTATTTACGGAGTAAATAGAATTGTGGCTGATATTGGTAGTAATATGTGACATTGATTATTTGTGCAAATACTATTATCCATTTATACAGCCGTTATACAGTTGTTATGTAGTGTACATCAGAGGTTGAAACTAATACAGGGTACTCCCAAAAAGGTAACTCTAAATTTCAGCGAAAATGACGGTTGCTAACAAAAAACATTAATTAAATATCTTAAATGGTATGTTACCCCCCTCCCCCTCCCTATTTTCTTGCAGGTAGATTAGACGTGAGGTGCCACACTTTTTACTGATGTACTTCCTGGGTGTGTTGATACGTTTCTTATATCAATTTTATTAGTAAACGTTAACATTATCGGCAATAGGAATTGATTTGGTCAGTTAGAACCTGCAAGTGAGCCATTCCGTCATCCTTTCCATTTCATTTCAACTTATTGCCGTGCTTATATCCTAATAAGGTTCAAGCACGCTGTCATGGACACACACCTCAGTTATCTGGGTTGTCTGTCCAGGACAGTGGGTTAGTTGTTTGTGGTTAGTGAGAGAGATGAGGGTTTAGTGGCCTTACACCTGCCCATTGAGTCGTTAAAACTCGCTCTGGGTGGGAGGTGGTACCGGGTTGCGAACCCTGTACCTACCAGCCTTATGTCCGATGGCTTAACCACGACGCCACCGAGGCCATTAACTGCAAGTGCGTTTCCATACCACTGGCACAGCGAATAGGTTACCTCTCCTAGACGCAGTGTCCGTTTGATCCATAACTTCTTGTGACGAGTATATGATGGCGTATTCATGGTGTCTTGTCAGTTTCATTTATACAATAGTTTCTATTATGACCTGTTTTATTATTATTATTATTATTATTACTGCTTTGCTATGTGCATATTTGTACTGGTATTTCGGTGATACCGTATCACATATTTCAATAAATGTCCTATGGACAATTGTAGAATTGTATAATATATTTTTTTATAGTTTCGAATTATGTGCCATCATATTTATTGAATGCACCAAGGTCTGCTATTTCGGGGGGGGGGGGGGGGGGGGGCTAACGATTATATGATATATCCTTTTAATACACACTACCCGCAGAATAATGTTAAAGTTTACCAGTGTCTGACTTTACAGTTGTCCGACACCAAATGGTCGATATGTATTTTGTGCTGGGGTGTCATTAAACATTCATTATTTCAATGTTTAACGACACCACTAGAGAACATTGATGTATTAATAATCGGCTATTGGATGTCAAACATGTGGTAATCCTTCAGTTGTCGCTAATGGAACACGCAAATGTAGCAGGTTTCCTCTGGCTATTTCGGACGCCATATAACCGTAAACAAAATGTGTTGAGTGCATCGTTAAATAAAACATTTCTTTCTTTCCTCTGGCTATATGCCAGAATTAACAAATATTTTATATCCACTAACCATGGATAACACACCAATGTGCTCTAGTGGTGTCGTTTAAATAAACGATCTTTAACTTTATTATACTCAAAACAAAAGAAAATCTATGACTAGTAACAATGATTTGCATAATAATCGGACGATTGCAAATCTGGTGTACGTGACTGTCACCACGTGAGGAACTCGATGGTTCATTGTTCTGATAATGCAGGCGATATCAGAAATTAAAAATCATATATCTAAATATACCCCTTCCGTCACTGTCTTACCCTTGGGACGGGCTCGCTTGATGCGCGGTCGGTTTAGGATCGGTTCCCGTCTGTGGACCCATTGGTCTATTTATAAATAGATTTAGATAATGCAAGCTACTTCAGAAATTAAAAAGTCATATATCTAAATATACCCCTCCCGTCACTATCTTACCCTTGGGGAGGGAATTGCTTGATGCGCGGTCAGTTTAGGATCGATCCCCGTCTGTTGACCCATTGGTCTATTTATAAATAGATTAAGATAATGCAAGCTACTTCAGAATTTAAAAATCATGTATCTAAATATACCCCTTCTGTCACTGTCTTACCCTTGGGTAGGGACTTGCTTGATACGCGGTCGGTTTAGGATCGATCCCCGTCTGTGGACCCATTGGTCTATTTATAAATAGATTAAGATAATGCAGGCTACTTCAGAAATTAAAAGTCATATATCTAAATATACCCCTTCCGTCACTATTTTACCCTTGGGTAGGGACTTGCTTGATACGCGGTCGGTTTAGGATCGATCCCAGTAAATGGGCCCTTGGCATATTTCTCGTTACAACCAATGTACCATGACTGGTATGTTAAAGTCATAGTATGTGCTGTCCTATCTGTGGGATGGTGCATATAAAATATATATTGAACGTTCATTGGATATGCGCATGCTTCAGTATGCTTGTTACGGTATCAATTGTATAATCTGTATTTCTGTATATCCAGACAGGCCTCGGTGGCGTCGTGGTTAGGCCATCGGTCAACAGGCTGGTAGGTACTGGGTTCGGATGCCAGTCGAGGCATGGGATTTTTAATCCAGATACCGACTCCAAACCCTGAGTGAGTGCTCCGCAAGGCTCAATGGGTAGGTGTAAACCACTTGCACCGACCAGTGATCCATAACTGGTTCAACAAAGGCCATGGTTTGTGTTATCCTGCCTGTGGCGACAGCGGGTTTCCTCTCAAAATCTGTGTGGTCCATAACTATATGTCTGACGCCATATAACCGTAAATAAAATGTGTTGAGTGCGTCGTTAAATAAAACATTTTTTTTTTTTCTATACATCCAGCGTGAATTTAATTCTCCTATAGGTGCGGGACGTAGCCAAGTAGTAACACCAGCCATTATATCGACACAGAGTACGAATTTGTGAGTGGTGCAAGTACACTGAACAAAGAAAGAAAGAAATGTTTTATTTAAAGACGCACTCAACACATTTTATTTACGGTTATATTGCGTCGGATATATGGTAAAGGACAAACACAGATATTGAGGTAGGAAACTCGTTGTCGACACTTCATGGGCTACTCTTTTCGATTAGCAGCAAGGGATCTTTTATATGCACCATCCCATAGACAGGATGGCACATGCCACGGCCTTTGATGTACCAGTTGTGGTGCACTGGCTGAAGCGAGAAATAGCCCAATGGTCCCACTGACGGGGATCGATCCCAAACAGACCGCTCATCAAGCGAGCGCTTTACCACTGGGCAACGTCTCGCCCCCTACACTGAACACAACCGCAGCTTCAAGCAGGTCGTACGCAGGTTTTAATAGCATATTTTATAATAACATTATAGTATAGCTAAATGACAACTCTTTATATTGTATTTAATAAGTTCGGTATGTATTTGTATATTGATATGTTACACAGTTATATCTGTGGTGTTATACCTTTGTATATTGTTATACCTTTGTGTATTGTTACACCTTTGTTTTGAAAGGGGCGTGACGTGGCACAGTGTAAAAGTGCTCGCTTGATGCGCGGTCGGACTAAGATCGGCGGTCCCGCTGGAATAATTTTCGTTCCAGCCAGTGCACCACGACTGGTATATCAAATGCCGTGGTATGTGCTATCATGTCTGTGGGATGGCACATATCAAAGATCCCTTGCTACTAATAGAAAAAGGACCACACAAACATTGGGGGAGGAAAGTCGCTGCCGCCACGCAATTGACTACTCTTTCCGATTAGCAGCAAGGGATATTTTATATGCAGCGTCCCATAGACAGGGTAGTACATACCACGGCTTTTTTGTTAAGACCAATTGTGGAGCTTGGCTGGGTCGAGAAATAGCCCAATGGACCCACAGTCCTCCCGCCCACCTTTGTCTGAAACCCAGCATGTGTGAAAAATAGAGAAACTCGCAGCTGCCACACAAGATACTCGTACCGTAAACTCGCAGCTGCCACACAAGATACTCGTACCGTAAACTCGCAGCTGCCGCACAAGATACTCGTACCGTAAACTCGCAGCTGCCACACAGGATACTCGTACCGTAAACTCGCAGCTGCCACACAGGATACTCGTACCGTAAACTCGCAGCTGCCACACAGGATACTCGTACCGTAAACTCGCAGCTGCCACACAGGATACTCGTACCGTAAACTCGCAGCTGCCACACAGGATACTCGTACCGTAAACTCAGCAAGGAATATTGTATTGCTACTAATGGACAAACGTAGCGGGTTTCCTCTCTAAAGCCCAAATGTTTGATATCCATTAAAGGGACATTCCTGAGTTTACTGCAATGTTTAAGATATTATCGACTAACGGAGACTTTTTAACGATTGTAATTGCATATCAAATATATTTTTCTGCATAAAATATTAGTGACTGTATATTAAACGTGGTTCTGATAGTTCTAATATTTGTACTAGGTTAAATTTCATTTTATTTCCTAAAATAAGTTTTTTTCATACGTACGAAATTATTTCACGACAGAATCCAGTTTGGGCTTCTTACAAATATCAAAACGACCAGAAACACATTGAATATACAGACACTGATATTCTAAACAAGAGAATATATTTAATATGTAAGTGTAATCGTAGAAATAGTTTATTAGTCGGAAACATCTTACAATACAGCAAACTCAGGAATGTCCCTTTAACCGATGATATTAATAATACACCAATCTCCACTAGTGGTGTCGTTAAACAAAACAAGCGTTATGTGCATCTAGATAAAGCGGACATAGATATATATATATACTAACTTTGAATCGATGGGCTCTAATGGTGTCTTTAAACAAAGCAAAAATTTAAATCTTTAACTTTGACGAATAAGTCGTGAGACATAGGCGTACATAGGATTTTGAAAAGGGGGGTTCCAAAATAGATTGCAGAGATATTGGGCATATATTTCTATGTTGAGTAAATATAATAATGTCAGATATCAATGTCAGATATATTAAATTATAAAAAAAAGCGATTTCGGGGGGGGGGGGGTCGGGCGAACCCATCGACCCCCCCCCCCCCCCGCCTATGTACGCCCATATGAGACACTGTTTGCTTAGCGAAAGCCCCAAGTTCATTGATGGCAATCGATCCTACGAGCCTTCGCACCGCAGTCAAACACATTACCAGAGAGCTACATCGCGTCCCCTCACTTGTCTATTAAAATTTAAAATTTAAATTGTTAGTACAAAAAAATAAATAAATATGCTACAATGTTTTTATTTCATTTCATTTCATTTCAAGGTAAAGACCAATGCTAAGCATGACTGATTCTGGAGTCGAGACTTTTGAAAAAAGATAGTAGGCATACCAGCTGGACAATCTGTCTAAATATGTTTATGGACCCGGTGATTCTCGGGAAATACTTAATCGTAGCCACCAGGATGTAACATCTCGCGAAATGCGATTTTAAGCTACGCCCTTTTTCGTAAGCCACGCCCCATGTCATAAACTAGTCTGATATGTTTCCGCGGGAAATAAACATAAATATGAACGAATAGGCCTAATTTCCTAGTAAATTATGTCAAATATAGAGCTGTGTTATTGTAACGAGCATTTAATAAAATATTAAGTAATACAAATCCGTTTTTCAATGTGTTTTTTTCTTCTAATCAGTTCTTCCGATGTTTTGACGTACCTACGTAGTCCGATACACCTGCCGTCAACTCGGCAACTGAGTAACAGTGAGTTTATGACAGATGTATCGGACTACAAACAACGCTGTAAAGTTAATCGTTTGTAAACGTGACACAATATTAATAATACGTGAATAATATAATATATCGCATAGTTTGGGTGGGTGTATTTTTTTTTTTTTTTTTTTTTGGGGGGGGGGGGGGGGGTGTGTTAACGTCTGTATCAGATATGTAAACATGAGTATATATACAGTATATGTAAAAATGAATATATAATCGTGCGTTAATTCATAATCTACCACCTACAGGTACGGTGAGGTTAAATTGACCGAACAACTGACCTAACAATGTGGTACATGATATTTGGCTAATGTCAGGGCTTTAGATTGCACCAGAACCGGCCTCGGTGGCGTCGTGGCAGGCCATCGGTCTACAGGCTGGTAGGTACTGGGTTCGGATCCCAGTCGAGGCATGGGATTTTTAATCTAGATACCGACTCCAAACCCTGAGTGAGTGCTCCGTAAGGCTCAATGGGTAGGTGTAAACCACTTGCACCGACCAGTGATCCATAACTGGTTCAACAAAGGCCATGGTTTGTGCTATCCTGCCTGTGGGAAGCGCAAATAAAAGATCCCTTGCTGCCAATCGGAAGAGTAGCCCATGTAGTGGCGACAGCGGGTTTCCTCTCAAAATCTATGTGGTCCTTAAAGTTACATTCTCTGGTTACCATATTATAACATCATGTACAAATGTGAAATACAAGCTCAAATGCACTTTTAAAAAAGTCGTGTGTGTTCGCTATGAACGGATATCGTCAAACATATACGCTTGATTAGTCGCCTGTGCCGCCATAGCTCGGCAAAGCACAGACGGCAGCCTGTTGTCAGTTTCAGTTAACACGTGCGTTTCCCATATGTCTGACGCCATATAACCGTAAATAAAATGTGTTGAGTGCGTCGTTAAATAAAACATTTCTTTCTTTCTTTAGATTGCACAAAAGCTGCACATGTACTATATATACTGGGGTAGATTTTGCAATTTTATCAGGGTAGATTTTCCATTTTATATGTAATGTTAATTTCAGCTAAATAAATGCCTTCTTATGCAGACACTGAAAATTAAATATGAATATGATGGATTAATCCATTATCTAAATTATCAGGGTATATTTACAATTTGTTATTTGTAATTTTCATTTTCTATTTTTGTAAAAGTGGGGCGGGATATAGCCCAGTAGATTAAGCATTCGCTTGATGTGAGGTAAGTCTGGGATCAATCCCTGTCAGACCCATTGGGCTATTTCTCGTTCTAGCCAGTGCTCCACAACTGGTGTAACAAAGGCCGTGGTATGTACTATCCTGTCTGTGGGATGGTGCATATAAAAGATCCCTTCCTGTCTGATGCCATATAGCCAGAAATAAAAATGTGTTGAGTGCATCGTTAAATAAAACATTTCCTTAATGTTAAAATATACCGGGTATGTGAATAACCTTACTGTATGTTTCCTATCCATGCTAGGAATAGTTGTAGGAAAATGAGACACTTAAGAATTTAATAGGCTGTATTTTAGAGTACCGTAACCACTAACAGTACAAGATCATCCACTGAGGGTACTTTTTCCTTAGACCGGCCTCGGTGGCGTCGTGGTCATAACTGGTTCAACAAAGGCCATGGTTTGTCCTATCCTGCCTGTGGGAAGCGCAAATAAAAGATCCTCTCAAAATCTGTGTGGTCCTTAACCATATGTCTGATGCCATATAACCGTAAATAAAATGTGTTGAGTGCGTCTTTAAATAAAAAAATTCTTTCTTTCTTTCTTTTTCCTTAATATGGTATATTAATTTATGTATTTGTTAGCTATTGTATATTTCAGATAAGTAAACACTTTATGTAGACACTAATAATTAAATATGTATATCCATTATCTAAACCGGCCTCGGTGGCGTCGTGGTAGGCCATCGGTCTACAGGCTGGTAGGTACTGGGTTCGGATCCCAGTCGAGGCATGGGATTTGTAATCCAGATACCAACTCCAAACCCTGAGTGAGTGCTCCGCAAGGCTCAATGGGTAGGTGTAAACCACTTGCACCGATCAGTGATCCATAACTGGTTCAACAAAGGCCATGGTTTGTGCTATCCTGCCTGCAAATAAAAGATCCCTTGCTGCTAATCGGAAGAGTAGCCCATGTAGTGGCGACAGTGGGTTTCCTCTCAAAATCTGTGTGGTCCTTAACCATATGTCTGATGCCATATAACCGTAAATAAGATGTGTTGAGTGCGTCGTTAAATAAAATATTTCTTTCTTTCTTTTTTTCAATATACGCATTACCCGCCCTCATGAATTATGATGACACCAATTATGATGGCACCAGTGTCTTTCCTGGCTCCTAAAACCATGGGGTAGATATAAAAATTGTTCTTCTTTGTTTTCTCAAGGATGGCACCCAGTGGATTATCGATGTGAACCCCCAACAGTGTCAGAATCCATAGATAACAACTATGTGTCAAATTTTGCACACCCAAGTGGTTAATCTTCGAGATTATCATAAAGACAATGACCTTTATTCTCATAAACTGTAGGCATATAGTGT
>NC_054705.1:21542084-21582084 GCF_016097555.1 Gigantopelta aegis
GGATCGATCCCCGTTGTGGGCCATTGGTCTATTGTTTTTATAAAACTAGTTAAGATAAAATTTTTTTTTGCAAGGCTACTTCCGAAATGAAAAGTCATATATCTAAATATTCCCGTCACTGGCTTACCCTTGGGTAGGAACTTGACTTGATGCGCGGCCGCGTTTAGGAATCGAATCTCAGTTAAATGGGCCCTTGGCATATTTCTCGTTAAAGCCAAGTATACCAATGACTGGTATTAGTGTTAATTAACGGGTCATAGTATGTGCTTGTCCTATCTCGTGGGATGGTGGCATATAAAATATATTATTGAAACGTTCAAGGGATGTGCGCCATGCTTCAGTATGCCTTGTTACGAGTATCAATTGTATAATCTGCCTATTTCTGGTATATCCAGGGACCGGCCTCCGGTGGCGTAGGGTTAGGCAGGAGATCAGAGGGGTAGCAGCGTCTGTGTACCAAAGACAGAGAGACTGGCGTAGGGTACTGGGTTCGACGATCCCAGTCGACGGCATGGGATTTTTAATTCCAGCGATACCGACTCAAACCCTGAGTGAGTGCTCCTCAAGGCTCAATGCGGTAGGTGTAAACCAACGTATCACCGACCGATGATCCATAACTGGTTCAATTTAAAGGCAATGCCGTGTGTGCTATATCATGCCCCTGTGGGGAAGCCGCCAACTAATAAAGTCCCTTGCTGCTAATCGCCGAGCAAGAGTAGACATTGTCGTGGGCGACAGAGCGGTTTCCTCTCAAAATCTGTGTGGTCCGTAACTAGATGTCTGACGCCATATAACCGTTCCCCAAATAAAAATGTGTTGAGTGACCATCGTTAAATAAAACATTGTTTTTTTGCTATACATCCAGCGATGAATTTAATTCTCCTATTAGGTGCGGGACGTCAGCCATAGTAGTAACACCAGCCAATTTATCATCCCGACACAGAGTTACGGAATTTGTGTGAGTGGTTGCAAGTACCACTGAACACAAGAGAAAGACATGTTTTATTTAAAAGACGCCCCTCAACACATTTTATTTTACGGTCTATATTGCGTCGAGACATAGTGGTGAAGGACACAAACACACGATATTGAGAGGTAGGAAACTCCCCCCCCCCCCCCCGGTTTGTCGAGCACTTCATGGAGACCTACTCTTTTCGATTAGCAGCACAAGGGATCATTGTGATATGACACCATCACCATAGACAGGAGTCGATGCGCAGGCATACCACGGCCCTTTGAATGTACCAGTCGTGGTGCCACTGGCTGAAAAGCAGAGAAATAGCCACCATGGTCCCACTGACGGGGATCGCATCACAAACAGACCGCACATCAAGCGAGCGCGCTTTACCACTGGGCAATGGTCTGTCACCGCTACACGGAACACAACCGCAGCTTCAAGCAGGTCGTACGCAGGGTTTTAATAGCATATTTTATAATAACCTTATCAGTATAGCTAAAGACAACTCTTTATCGTGTATTCAATAAGTTCGGTATGTATTGATATATTAATATTGCATACACAGTTATTATCTGTGTGGTGTTATACCGTTGTATATTGTTATACCTTTGTGTATTGTTATACCTTTGTTTTGAAAGGGGCGTGACGTAGCACAGTGTAAAAGTGCTCGCTTGATGCGCGGTCGGACTAGGATCGGCGGCCCCGCTGGAATAATTTTCGTTCCAGCCAGTGCACCACGACTGGTATATCAAATGCCGTGGTATGTGCTATCCTGTCTGTGGGATGGTACAAATAAAGTATCCCTAGCTACTAATGGAAAACTGTAGCGGGTTTACTCTCCAAGACTATATGTCAAACTTATCAAATGTTTGACAGCTAGCTACGGCCCTGAATGTGCTCTAGTGGTGTGGTGAAACAAAACAAACTTTAACCATCACGTGTTGTGTGACTTTGAGGTCATCATGACACCACCTAGGCCAGCCGTATGCTTGACGTGTGTGATTTTGTCCCTCACGGTCAACACGAGAGTACGAATATATGTACAGTGGTGGAATCCAGTGCATTGGGGATCCGCGGAAAATCCATTGGGGGGGGGGGGGGGGGGCAGTGATATGTGATATGAGGGGGGGGGGTGGTTTGTGTTGGTGTGCGGGGGGGTGGAATGCCAAGGGAACTTTGGGATGGGTTGGCAGGGGGGGGTGGGCTGGATGGGGGTGGGGGGGGGGGGAGGACTCGTAATAAAAAAAAATCGTAAAAAAAAATTTAATATATAATAAAATTATAACTATCGCAAATTTAGGGGGGCCCGGGCCCCTGCCCCCCCCCCCCCTAGATCCGCCTCTGGTGGAAGTACAATCGAACAGAACCGCAGCTTCAATCAGGTCATAGTCAGCTTTTATAGAGTATATAATGGCAACTCTTTATATTGTTTTTAATTATTTCGGTATATAATTGTATATTGATGTATTACGCAGGGCGTAGAAACCATTTCTTGAGTTTGTGTGTGACGCGGGGGATAGGGGTGGGGGTGGGGGTCGGTGGCACAATTTCTAATAGGGGGTCACAGCCTTTAGTTGGCGTGGGGAGGCACAAGTCATATTTTTATCTTTATTTATATAGAGGACAAACCCCCCCCCCCATACATTTCAGTTCCCGAGTGGGGGGGGGGGGGGGGGGGGGGGGTGGGGGGGGGGAGGGGAGGGGGCGTTGTGACACCCAGCCCACCCTCGATTCCAATGGGCCCGTTACACCGTTATATGTGTAGTGTTATTCCTTTGGAAGGAAGAACGGAAAGTTTTAAGGCATTCAACACATTTTAATTAAGGTTGCGTGGCGTCGGACATAATATGGTTAAGGACCACACAAACATTGGGGGATAAAGGCCGCTGCCGCCACGTAATTGACTACACTTTCCGATTAGCAGCAAGGGATATTTTATATGCAGCGTCCCATAGACAGGGTAGTACATACCACGGCTTTTTTGTTAGACAATTGTGGAGCATTGCCTGGATCGAGAAATAGCCCAGTGGACCTTTGTTTGGAACCCAGCATGTGTAAAAAAGAGAGAAACTCGCAGCTGCCAAACAGGATACTCGTACCGTAAACTCAGCAAGGAATACTGTATTGCTTTTAAAGGACAAACGTAGCGGGTTTCCTATCTAAAGTCCAAATGTTTGATATCCATTAACCGATGATAATACACCAATCTCCACTAGTGGTGTCGTTAAACAAAACAAGCGTTATGTGCATCTTGACAAAGCGGACATTATATATACTAACTTTGAATCTATGTGCTCTAGTGGTGTCTTTAAACAAAGCAAAACCTTCAACTTTAACTTTGACGAATAAGTCGTGAGACACTGTTTGCTTAGCGAAAGCCCCAAGTTCATTGACGGCAATCGATCCTACGAGCTATCGCACCGCAGTCAAACGCTCTACCAGAGAGCTACATCGCGCCCTCACTTGTCCATTAAACGAGAAAAGAAAGAAAGAAATATGCTACAATGTTTTTATTTCCTTTCATTTCATTTCAAGGTAAAGACCAATGCTAAGTATGACTGATTCTGGAGTCGAAACTTTTGAAAAAAGATAGTAGGCATACCAGCTTCACAATCTGTCTAAATATGTTTATGGACCCGGTGATTCTCGCCCGTCACCATACATGTACGTTCTGCTGCCAATGTCTTCAGGACTACACTGATGCTTGCCAAAAGAAAGGATTCAGTTGCCCAGTCTGTAGAGAGTTTGTGACCATACCACGGCCAACAGTAGGATGGGCTGCGTAGATAAAAAATATACTCTTCAAAAAAATTAGGGGAACTCTAATAAGAATTTACAATTGCCAAAATTGTAAGGTATATTAGCTGTGGGGAATGGTTATATGATAATAGTGAATTAATTGGGCAAACATTACAACCGGTAGTTCAGTATTACAGTCGGTTTTATGACCACCAAAGATCATGAAGGACGATTGGGGTCAGAAGTGAAATTTGAAAGTTGACTAAAAACAAAACAGTATCAACTGTATGATCAACAGAATGAAAATGATTGACAAAAATAATGTTCCACAGTGATTAATGGAAATTCCTGGAAATTGTCTAAATCGATAATGACACCCCACGCACGTCTACGGGGCAACTGCGTGATGCATGTGCAAACTATGGAATGTGTTTCGGTGTGTTGATAAACAGACCTGAACGTTCTTTACTAGGATGCCTGTGGTCAAAACGTATGATCGGTCTAATACTCGATGCAGGTCCAGGAAACTAAAAAAAAAGAACATCACAAACAAAGTGAGTATTTTGTTCCAAGCCTAGTAGAAAGTCATACGATCCACACACATGTCACGCGCTGAAGAATTGTTTTATTACTAACAGCAGTAGTAAACGTTAGATCGCGGGGTTATATGATAACAAATGGGATCGGGCAAATCAGGGCGCGTTACCTATATCAGGCTACATAAACCGTAATTTTTGTTTTTCATTTTATGATGAAACTGAATAATTCAGTGGTAAATAAGCTATGCATCACTAGATCGATCGCCGCCAGTCGACTTTTCGGTGTTCTTAGTCCCAACCAGTGACAGGCACATTAGTCCAGGCAAAGTAAGGTTTGAAATGGAACAAATTGCAACAGATTTTTTTTTTTACAACAATGCATTTCTGTGGGGTCCCCAGAACACCATATTAAAAGTCCCAAGAAATCCCTGCAGGGGAAATACGTCTAATTTGCATAAATCCAATATGGCCGCCAAATATCAATAATATACCATATCTTTGCTCTCAGATGACATATTTGAGAGTTTTAAAGTTCTAGAATGGGGTTATTTGCTTCAAGGATGCATTTGGAGTACATTTGAATTTGATTGAATGAAAAGTTCATTTGCATAAATCCAATATGGCCGCCAAATAACAATAAGATACCATATATTTGGTCTCAGGTGACATATTTGAGTGATTTCAAGTTCTAAAACTGGTTTATTTGTCACAAGGATACCTTTGGAGAGGACATTTGATTTTGATTGGATGACACCATTGGATGATCCCGGCAGTTTCTAGAGGCTACATGTATTATCTGACCTTCCATGTTGTACTTTTGTTAATGCTATAGTTCACCAATGTTGCCTAGGTGTAACATTGTCCTACTCAAAAGCCATGTCAAGTTCATCGAGTTCATCAGTGAAATCTGGTTTCTGCGAGTTGGTACAGCATGTACCACGGCATACTCTGCACACAGCAGTGCAAGGCAGATCATATTTTCGGAAAGTGCACTTTCTTGTACTACAGTCTTCTTTACAACTGCAGCAGATGATATCCAGTAGTTCTGATGGCCCTGCAGGCTGGTCAGTCTGAATTGGTAGATATCGTCCATCTACCACGTGCCATCCCCAATCTTCTGGCTTTATGTCAGTAGCTGTCCCTTTCCATTCCATCATCTGATAGTATACACGTAAACTA
This sequence comes from Gigantopelta aegis, assembly GCF_016097555.1. NCBI lineage: Eukaryota > Metazoa > Mollusca > Gastropoda > Neomphalida > Peltospiridae > Gigantopelta > Gigantopelta aegis. The sequence continues at coordinate 21,547,500 of NC_054705.1, forward strand.
TGGAACCTGGCAGCTGCTGAGGTTGGTGGTAGATTCCGTGGTTCCACATAAGATGTACTCTTAGCAACCTTATCACAAAATCGCTTGTATCGTAACCTATTCAGTTCTTCCTCATTGGCATCACCATATAAAGACAGCAGTGCCTTCTCTCCTGCTGCAAGGATATCCTTGGCAATTTGTCCTGCCGCACGCACTGAACACCTTAGCCTGTTTGGCAGAACAGAGCATCACTCAGGATCTTCTTCAATGATAAACCCTTTCCTAATCCAAATAAGCGAGAGGTTGTATCACACCCTTGAATTGCGTGCATGAAGAGTATATGATCACAAACATTTGGACCAAGACGTTCCTTATATTGCTTTATGCACCATATCCTGTTCTTCCTTGAGTCTCGCTTGGGCTCTGGTGCCAGGAACAACGCATGGGCATCCATGTCAGCATGATGTAATAGAAGAACAATCAAGGCTGTGTCATCCCCAATCACAATGGTGTCTTTGCTTCTGGCAGATGCGACAGCCGTTTGGACAATAAGCAGATCAGCGTCATGCTTTGCGTGATCTGTGCTGCACCCAGCCCGCTCTAGTTTGTCGCTGAGATAGTGGACGAAGCGCTGTTTGTTCGTGGTATTGTTCAAGAATTCCTCCTTCTTGGATTGAATAACCATTCCACCAGTAAAGTGCACTGTAACACCTGTGCACATCCCTGTTCTTCTCAGATGTGTGGCATCCTTGGTTGTTGGATCATCTGTATAGCCATCGAAGACAATGGCGGCAGCAACACCATATTTCTGTGTCACATATCTAACATACAGTTCACACACACTGTCATATGTGGAACCTCTAGGCCATGGTATTCGATGGAGTAGAGCACCACCATCAATGATATACTGGATATCTCCACCAGGTTCTCTTTGCACCCCTTTGATTTCCACAGCCTTCCATAGAGCATCAGCAAGGACAGCTTTATTAGCCTGCAGTGGAAGGGAGGCCGATTCAAACAATGCAGGGGTGAGTACAGAGTTCATACTTGAACAATGATGGTAGATCTTCCTGGCGCTCATCAGCTAAAATCAACCTCCGAAATAGCAATTGTGGATCTACTTTCACAGATTCCCCCTTGATCTTGACAACTGTTTTTGAACCAAGTGTTACTGCTTGGTCAACTTTCTGGAAGGTAAAATTGTCCACAGATTTCCCAACCATGGAAGAGTTCTCAAGTCACTGCCACGTTGGTCGCTTGCACGATTAACCCCATCACTTCCCTTTGTTTGGAGAATCACAGTTGGTTTTCCATTCGTGAATGTTTCTTTACATATTACACACATCTGATCCATTCTTGTTGATATTGCTGAACACTACATTTGTATCAATCTGAAACAGAAAGAAAGAAGCATTAACGAGGCTGGGATTTTACATTACATCTTTTATCTATAGTAGTGTACTGAAGTGACCTATCAATAGAGGGCAGCATGGGGTGCTGATCGGGCCACTTTAAACAAAGGCTAGCAAGAGGTAGACGTAACATAGGAGCAACCTTGTGTTCAAAAACCTCATCTTGGAACTTTAGGTCACTCAAATATGTCTCATGAGAGCAAATATGTGGCAAAATACTTGAATTTGTCGGCCATCGTGGATTTATACAAATGAATTTTTCATCCAATCAAATTCATATGCACTCCAAATGCATCCTTGAGACAAATAATCTAAAACTTGAAATCACTCAAATATGTCACCTGAGAGCAAAGATATGGTATATTATTGATATTTGGTGGCCATATTGGATTTATTCAAATTAGACGTATTTCCCCTGAAGGCATTTCTTGGGACTTTTAATATGGTGTTCTGGGGACCTCACAGAAATGCACTGTGGTGAAAAAATTCTGTTGCAATTTGTTCCAAGTTGAGTGAAAAAATGAGCTAGATTGCCTGGACTACATCAAAGGCCGTGGTGGGTTTATCTGCTTATGTTGAATACCGTATAAAAATATGTTCTGCTATTCGTTAGAAGTAATGACAGCGAGTTTCGTCTCTCTTCGTTTCTTGGCTGCGACAATAACCATCTGTGTTAGAAACCAAGTAGCCTTAGCTGAAAATGCACTGAGATGTTGCTAAACAAACATTCAATGTTTCATTTTACAGATGGTTCCTTTTCTCGTCATAATCTTAGGGAACCATTTCTTAAACACGAAAATAACTGTAGTTTACTTTACAAACATTACTTTCCATTCCAGTTCTGGGGAAGATAAAGACAGACGAAGTAACAACGTTCACATTGATGAACACCTTAGACACTGTACGTTTCGCCGGGTCCGACTCCATTCTTTCCAACAGACAGTACAGCATACATGATCACTTTTAATAAGCTAGTCACGAAACAGTAATTGGTACCCCCACCCCCGAAAAAGAAAAGAAAGGAAAAACGTTAACGACACCGCTAGAGCATATTGATTTGTTAATCATCGGCTATTGGATGTTAAACATTTTTTTACATATAGTCTTAGAGGAAACCCGCTATATTTTTACATTAGTAGCAACGGATGTTTTATATGCACCATCCCACAGACAGAATAGTACACACTACGGTCTTTGATATACCAGTCATGGTGCACAGGTTTGAACGAGACCGACTGTGCACCCCCAAAAACAAAAGCCCTTCCTTCCACCCCCCCCCCCCCCCCCCCCCCCCCCCCCCCCCCGAAAAAAGGTCCGTAGAGTTAGTTCGATCCGACAACTCATCAAGTACCTCAGGTGAGCGCTCTGCCGATTGAGACTGAAGCCAGACGACAGACTCGCAACAAGTCGGAACAAAAAGCGGATGCTTATTCGAAATGCTTAATTATCACTTACGATTTAAAATTGTTTTAATGACAATATAGAGAAAGAAAGAAAGAAATATTTTATTTAACGAGGCACTCAACACATTTTATTTACGGTTATATGGCGTCAGACATATGGTTAAGGACCACACAGATTTTGAGAGGAAACCCGCTGTCGCCACTACATGGGCTACACTTCCGATTAGCAGCAAGGGATCTTTTATTTGCGCTTCCCACAGGCAGGATAACACAAACTATGGCCTTTGTTGAACCAATTATGGATCACTGGTCGGTGCAAGTGGTTTACACCTACCCGTTGAGCCTTGCGGAGCACTCACTCAGGATTTGGAGTCGGTATCTGGATTAAAAATCCCATGCCTCGACTGGGATCCGAACCCAGTACCTACCAACCTGTAGACCGATGGCCTACCACGACGCCACCGAGGCCGGTGACAATATAGAGAAGACATCTAAGAAAAGGTGACCCACCAAGGCGTACTTTAAATGAAGCAGTGCTGTGCTAGTTCTCGGAAACAAAATAAGAAATCTGTCATCTGTAAGTTTCTATCCAGCTGAACGGGATGTAGCCCGATGATAAAACACTCGCCTGATGTGTAGTCTGTCTGAGATCGAACCCCGTCGATGCGCCCTTTTGGCCGTATCTTGTTGCAGCCAAACCACTACTACTGGCATATCAAGGACCGTGGTGTGTGCTATCTTGTATGTAGAATGATGCATATAAAATATACTTTGCTACTAATTAAAACATTTAGCGGTGTTTGCTCTAAGACTCAAAATGACTAAATGTTTGACATCCAATAGCCGATGATTAAAGGGACATTCCTGAATTTACAATTTTTAAGATGTTATCGACTAACGGAGACTTTTTAACGATTGTTAATTACATATCAACTATATTTTTCTGCATAATATATTAATGGCTGTATATTAAACGTGTTTCTGATTGTTCTAATATTTGTACTAGGTTAAATTTCATTTTATTTCCTAAAATATATTTGTTCGTACGTACGAAATTATTTGAAGACAAAATCCAGTTTGGGCGTTTTGCAGATATTAAGACGATCAGAAACACAATGAATATACAGACACTGATATTCTGAACAAGAAAATATGTTTACTATGCAAGTTTAATCGTAGAAATATTTTATTAGTCGGAAACATTTTACAATGTAGCAAACTCAGGCATGTCCCTTTAATCAATCAATGTGCTCTAGTGGTGTCGTAAAATAAAATAAAGTAACTTTCGTTTCTACCTAATAGTCAGTATGTGAAACAGTGGTTTGGGAGTAAGTAAAATATGTTCAAAATCAGCAGAAGATTTCTCCGTAAGCATCGTGGCCCAATTGGGCCAAATGTTCAAATTTCACCTCGTGTAAAAGAAATATTTGTGCCATGTGCGACAGTATATATCATAAAGACACTTGGCACGGGCAAATCTACCTCAAACTCGTGTAAGAAACTTGACACATGAAAAGCGGTATGACCATTTCATTTAGTATATTGATTTGACCGACTATGAACATAATTATGTTCAAAACGATTAGACAATCACGTTGGAAAAGAAGTTTGTTTTGTTTAACGACACCACTAGAGCACATGTCAAACACATGGATGTCAAACATATGGTCATTTTGACACAAGTCATAGAGATGAAATCTGCTACATTTTTCCATTAGCAGCAAGGGATCTTTTATATGCACCAACCTACAGACAGGATATCACATACCACGGCCTTTGATATGCCAGTTGTGGTGCACTGGCTGGAACGAGAAATAGCCCAAATGGGCCCACCGACGGGGATCGATCCTAGACCGACGTGCGCTTTAACACTGAGCTACGTCCCGTCTCCATCACGTTAGGAGTGAATGGCATTCACCTATAGGGCAGCAAATAAAGACAATTCATTTCAAACTTGTGTTTATGATATACCTAACATTGGGTCATCTCTTTTGTTTTCATCTCTTGTGTTTTTCTCTCTCATCTCATCTCTCTCTCTCTCTCTCTCTCTCTCTCTCTCTCTCTCTCTCTCTCTCTCTCTCTCTCTCTCTCTCTCTCTCTCTCTGTGTGTGTGTGTGTGTGTGTGTGTGTGTGTGTATGTCCATGTGTTTGTGTGTGTATGTACGTGGTTTTGCTAACTCTTATAAGTAATTATTTACCAGCACGAATAATGTACGGTACATAGCTACTGCGTCCATGACACTGCTTTTTGATTTGGTATTCCGCCTCATATCATTGCCCCCCCCCTACCCCCCCCCCCGCCCCCCCCGTCCTAAATGGATTTTCTGGATCCGTTACTGGGGTTTTAAACCAGGGTCTGTAACTTTTAAACATTCTTCTTTCGACATGTTCGGTGGAGGGGTGCCCTCCTCCTGGATCCGCACCTGTATAACTAACACAATACACATCTTGTTTAGAAAATAAATGTCACAACAGTTGGATTGTTCAATTGTTAGTAGTAGTGGGAATCAGAGTCACTTTCGTGTAGTGCAAATTACTGTGATGATTTCTGTTTATAGTGCTGACACAAACACACGAAGCTCACAACCAGCAGAGAGAGGGAGAGAAAGACAGAAAGAGACAGAATGAGACACTGATGTACTAAACGTATGCATGTAGGTAAGATATAGTATAGAGGATAATAAACGAGTTACCAGTTATTATCAAATTTATGTCCCGAGTGAAATAATTTTGACTTGGCACGAGCTTTAGGGAGGGACATAAATTTCATAATAACTGGCACCGAGTTTGTTATTTTATTTATTATCCCAGCTATTTGCTTTTTTTTAAAAGCCTTTATTTTCGATATACAAGTTTAACACTGCAAACAGAAGGACGTAAACTCAAACGCTTTAAGGAGAAACGATACTATAGCACGCAGCGCCACTATATTTGGCAGCGGTAGACTCGTTAACATGGCCCCATATTCACAAAAAATCGTATATCTAGTTTTACACGTAAACGTAAATCTACAACTGAAGAGCTATTCACGAAAGAACGTCAACGTAAGTTACGTGTAAAGTTGGACGTAAATATAAGAGTGCCTCCGATCGCGTACATAATAATAAATCAAGCACGATCGCCGTTATTTACTATTATTTGCGGAAAATGGCTGCATTTCCAATAATTGAAGCATTTTTTTTTGGGTGATAAAACGGATGTTTTCGACTCGGCCATATTTCTCCTGAGTTATCTTTTCCTTTTTAAGAAAGAAAGGAAGAAATGTTTTATTTAATGACGCACCCAACCACATTTTATTTACGGTTATATTATGGTGTCAGACATATGGTTACGGACCACACAGATTGAGAGAGGAAACCCGCTGTCGCCACTTCTTTTAAGAATGTCCTAAAGTTTGTTCCAAAACGCGGATCCTCACCAATACCAAAATGCCATGGTTCGCCCTTCGCGGTGTTGTTAGCAGACGACACACGAAATTGCGTTTTGCGCATTTGTTATACAGCTAGATCAAGATGAGACAAGACGTCGTTACTTGCGCTCTCCAATTACCCTCCCCCTCCCCGATTATTATAAAAAAATAACTTATAAAAAAACCCCAGTACGATGGAGATCGATTATACTGAGACGTATAGTTAATCTGGCAATCATGTTTGTGACGCGTAAGTCAACTACAAGTGCAACGGCTGTAAATAACTTTTAGTCGAAAAAGATGTTAACATTTGCTTAATATATAAGGATATGTAAGAAATAGAATAATACATTTGTGTCCATTAGATACCATTTATTAAACAACTCGTTGTTTAAAAACGTATCAAACTCACTTTCGCTCGTGAGATACATTTTAAAACAACTCGTTGTGAGATAAATGGTATCTAACGGCCACTCATGTATTATTCTCTATATAGACCGCTCCACAGCGAACGCCTTTTTTCGTACTAAGGAATTGACTACAAGCTATTTATTTTTGTAAACTGCACACAAAAATTGGTGGGGTTTTTGTTTTGTGTTATTTCCAAAACACTTTTAATTTTCTTCTTACATCAAACCAAACTGAAGATATTTACAAAACAAACCCAAATTTTTTATAGAATGATGGGACGGTCTATAATTACATACAAACGCGCGAGCGCGCACACACATACACGCACACAGACACGAACGCACGCACACGCAACACACAACACACGCACGCACACACAAAATCGCTCGCACGCGGCATACACATACTACTTAGACATATATCCATCTTGTTTTGAAAATAAATGACACAACAGTTTCAATTCAATTGTTACTAGTAGTGGGAGTCACCTTCATCAGAATCGCCTGATTGTTATGCAAATTAGTTTCGTGATATGTGGTTTTTCTGATTGCCACGAACGTATGGAGTCCACCACAGTTAGACACACACACACACACACACACACACACACACGTATATATATATATATATATATATATATATATATATATATATATATATATATATATATATATATATATACAAACCATCGGGGAATATACTTTTATATGCAGGTAAGGTGTAGTAAGTACATTGTATTTGCTTTAAATAGCTATGCAAACACACCACACTCAGGCGGCGCTGTGGATCGTTTCTGGATGATTTATATCTTATTTACAGCTTATTATGACCATCGTAAATAAGGAAATATATTGTAATACATTGTGAACTGTGTAATATATTTTTTGTAGTCGGTAGGAAAGACATAACACTTATTAATAAAACATTTTACTGCCGATAAAGCGTAGGAGACATAACACATTATTAATAAAACATTTTAATGCAAATCAAGCGTAAGAGACATAACACATTAATAAAACATTTTACTGCCGATAAAGCGTAGGAGACATAACACATTATTAATAAAACATTTTACTGCCGAGATAGCGTAGGAGACATAGCACATTATTAATAAAATATTTTACTGCCGATACAACGTAGGAGACATAACACATTCATAAAACATTTTACTGCCGATAAAGCGTAGGAGACATAACACATTATTACTAAAACATTTTACTGCCGATATAGCGTAGGAGACATAACACATTATTACTAAAACATTTTACTGCCGATAAAGCGTAGGAGACATAACACATTAATAAAACATTTTACTGCCGATAAAGCGTATGAGACATAACACTTTATTAATAAAACATTTTACTGCCAATAAAGCGTAGGAGACATAACACATTATTAATAAAAAATGTACGGCCGATAAAGCGTACGAGACATAACACATTAATAAAACATTTTACTGCCGATAAAACGTAGGAGACATAACACATTATTAATAAAACATTTTACTGCCGATAAAGCGTAGGAGACATAACACATTATTAATAAAACATTTTACTGCCGATAAAGCGTAGGAAACGTAACACATTATTAATAAAACATTTTAATGCAAATCAAGCGTAAGAGACATAACACGTTATTAATAAAACATTTTACTGCTGATACAACGTAGGAGACATAACACATTAATAAAACATTTTACTGCCGATAAAGCGTAGGAGACATAACACATTATTAATAAAACATTTTAATGCAAATAAAGCGTAAAAGACATAACACATTATTAATAAAACATTTTATTGCCGATAAAACGTAGGAGACATAACACATTAATAAAACATTTTACTGCCGATAAAGCATAGGAGACATAACACATTATTAATAAAACATTTTACTGCCAATAAAGCGTAGGAGACAACACATTATTAATAAAACATTTTACTGCCGATAAAGTGTAGGAGACATAACACATTATTAATAAAACATTTTATTGCCGATAAAGCGTAGGAGACATAACACATTATTAATAAAACATTTTACTGCCGATAAAGCATAGGAGACATAACACATTAATAAAACATTTTACTGCCGATAAAGCGTAGAAGACATAACACATTATTAATAAAACATTTTACTGCCGATAAAGCGTAGGAGACATAACACATTATTAATAAAAAAAATTACTGGCGATAAAGCGTAGGAGACATAACACATTATTAATAAAATGCTTTACAGCCGATAAAGCGTAGGATACATAACACATTATTAATAAAAAACACACATTTTATTGCCAATAAAGCGTTTGATTACAGGGGCGTTTAGTTTCGTGTTCAGGATATAGTAGGGCTTCTTAAAACACAATTTCGTAGAGTTGTGTGTTGGGGGTGGGGCCTGCACGAAGATACTATGTAACCCATGGTCTGTTAGGCCTCTACGCTGTATTACGTCTGACTAATCAATAACAACTAAATATCATGGTGCTTAAACGTACTAAATAAAAGAAGTAATGGTCTATTTTCTCATCCATGTCATTTTAAATCTTAAAGATCTGTACATTTTATAAACAATATTATTTTGTTTAGGAACGATTTTGGAACAATACAACATAATGTTTTGTTTACATGCGTCCTAAACCTGCATAAACAGTAGCATTTGGTGTTCTAATAAGTAACAATCTCGACGCAATTCATCACACGGATATACAGTGAGTGTCACTTATGACGCAATTCATCACACGGATATACAGTGATTGACACTTATGACACAATTCATCACACGGATATACAGCTATTAACACATGACGCAATTCGCCACACGGATATACAGTGATTAACACTTATGACGCAATTCATCACATGGATATACATACATTAACACTTATGTCGCAATTCACCACACGTATATACAGTGATTAACACTTATTACACAATTCATCACATGGATATACAGTGATTAACACTTATGACGCAATTCATCACATGGATATACAGTGATTAACACTTATGACGCAATTCATCACATGGATATACATACATTAACACTTATGACGCAATTCACCACACGGATATACAGTGATTAACACTTATTACACAATTCATCACATGGATATACAGTGATTAACACTTATGACGCAATTCATCACATGGATATACAGTGATTAACACTTATGACGCAATTCATCACATGGATATATAGTGATTAACACTTATGACGCAATTCATCACATGGATATACATACATTAACACTTATGACGTAATTCATCACACGGACATACAGTGATTAACACTTATGACGCAATTCATCACACGGATATACAGTGATTAACACTTATGACGCAATTCATCACATGGATATACAGTGATTAACACTTGTGATGCAATTCATCACATGGATATACAGTGATTAACACGTATGACGCAATTCATCACACGGATACACAGTGATTAACAATTCTGATTGCAAAGCAATCAGAGTAAAGTTGATATTTTGGTTTAATTTCACCCCTTTTCTATTCCTTTTAGTGCATCACTTTGAGGATGAATACGCGGCTACAAACCGGTATCGACTCCTAATGAACACAACTCCACCAGTGACACACGAGAAAGGAATGTACTGGTAGACAGGACAGACGAGATAACTGAAGATCCAGAACAATTAAATTTGTGCCATGATGGTTTGAACTTGGTTTCCGGTGTTTTGTGTTTGCTTTATTTGGGTCTGTTTGCTCTTGTTGATAACGATGTTTTCTATGTTTTCTACGTTTATCGTAAATAAAAGTAAACCAGTTTACAAGTTTACCCGTGAAATAGCTATAATTACAAGTGAATCACTTCAGGAATCTGAAGTTGGATGTCTTGATTAGACACGTCGTGGTGTGGACATCCACCAGGTTATCTCAAACTCGTTCACGCACATGTATGTTTAACGCAAAACAGTATATCCGTATAAGAATCACCAGTCTACCGAAAGCTAATTGTACTGATATGGTGGGATTCAGTGAAAACGTTGTGCACATTCTCATTCCGGTAATTGTCTGCGTTGGCGTGCTGGGCGTGTTTAGCATTGTGGGGAATGTCCTTGTCTGTTACGTTTTTATATTCAGAATGAAGACAACGACGCACAATTTTCTAATATCAAGTCTGTCTGTATTTGGTTTGCTAAGCACCGTCGTGTGTATGGCCTTAGCAACAGGAAGGATGACACGCTACTATACGTTTCGATTGGAATCAATCTGCAAGGCTGGGATGTTCCTCGATTCAGTGTTGATTCTGATGACCATTTTCATCCTCATCATCATAGCCGTTGACAGATATTTAAAGATTTGCCGACCAATGGAAACTCAGATGACTCGAAAGGTGGCAGAGATCTCGATAGGTGTCGCTGTCTGTGTGTCGGTTCTCTTCGGCTCTCCTAGACTTTCCGTCTATATCGTCAAGAGTGTGGAGGCAACAAAACCCAATGGAACACAATGCATCCACGACACTAATACGGTTTTCACTCTATACAGAACGGTGACAGCTCTTTTGATCATCGGTCTGACTGTGGTGCTGATAGTACTGTATGCTTCCATAGGGATTGCAGTCAGAAGGCACAAGTGCAGTTTTCAACTGTCAGACAGGGCAAATAATCCGAGAGCCTCGATCAATGTCAGAAGCCCTTCGTTATCGCGACAGAATCAAAATATGTTTGACAAAAGCACCCTGATCGGCTTTTTCGTTACATTGATGTTCGTGATCAGTTACTTTCCAGCGCTGGCGCTTAAAATAATAATTTGTTTTACGAAAGAGGATTTAATGAACAAATACCCCTTGGGGTATTATATATGTCAACATATGTACATAATAAATGATGCAGTGAATCCCATCATCTATGGAGCGTTGAACACGGAGTTTCGTAACCACGTTGTTCAGATGATGAGGTCTATATCTCGTAGACTGAAAACCTCTAATTCAGTAAGCTCCAGGCTTGAACTAATCTGATAATGATTTCTATTTTGTGGTAACATACTGAGAGAGAGAGAGAGAGAGAGAGAGAGAGAGAGAGAGAGAGAGAGAGAGAGATCGAGAGATCGTTTAACGTGCGCATATACCACTAAGGTTTCGCACACGCTTGTCACGGGCTGCCCACCTCAACATACAACCCCACCCTCTGCCAGAGTTATTTCTCTGTAAGCCAAAACACCCAGCCAGAGAGTTTACATAAAACACCATCGCTGGATGTAAACACTTAGAGCTAGCATGTGTCATTAGCGTGTCCTGCAGTATGGCACCTAGGATTCAATCTTCTCACACAGTTTACGGTCCACCACAATCCAGTGTTGTGAGCTAACGTGTTATGTCTGTCAGCTATGGGTGATACTACAAAATTCTAGAGAGACAGAATAAGGTAGTGCTGAAAACATGGTTTTGGCCTTTTGTGCGAATGGACATAAAAGATAATTGGTTTGGGTTCTGATGTATAAAAGCATAAATAAATGACTGATTTGAATGAGACATTGTGAAATGATAGTACATCTTCCCATGCTACTGACAAGGTGATTAACTCATTTTTGCCTAATTCATCATATAAAGGGTTCTGACATTAACCCCTCGACATACTGAATACATTTTCTTATTTGTCTACAGTACCATTATATTTATTGTATCAGTGTCTTCTTTATATTCAATGTTTTGTTGTTGTTTGTTGATGTTTGTTTCTTTGTATGTTTGTTTGTTTGTTTGTTGTTATTGCTGTTGTTTGGTGTGTGTGGGGGTGGGTGTGTGTGTGGGGGGTCCCGTTTTTTTTGGGGGGGGGGGGGGGGGGGGGGGCTCTTTAGTTGGTGTATTTTGTGTTTGTTGTTTTTGTTGTTTGTTTGTTTTGTTTTTTTGTTTGGGGGGGGGGGTTTAGTTTTTATGTGGTGTTTTTTCCTTTGGTGGGGGGAGGGCTCATACCAGTTCAAACTTCATATTATTTTCTAATACAAATGTATATAACTTTTGTTTTCTTAATTACTGAGAGTTAAAATCGAGTTTGGGCTTTCGCAAACATTAGAAGAACTAGAAACAGTATATGCAGACACTGACATTCTAAACAAGAAACAATTTAATATGTAAAACAGTTTGGTTTGTTTAACCACACCACTAGAGCAAATCGATTTATTTATCATCGTTATTGGATGTCAAACATTTGGTAATTTTGACATATATTCTTAGAGAAGAAATCCGCTACATGTTTCCATTAGTAACTAGGAACCTTTTATATGCACCATTCCACAGACAGGATAACACATACCACGGCCTTTGATATACCAGTCGTCATGCACTGTCTAAAACTAGAAATAACCTGTTGGTGAAAACATCCTGAATTAAGCGGCTATTTATGATATCACTCGGCAATAAGACGCATATATAGGGAATACTACATGAACGGTAATTAGATACCGTTCATCTAACAAGTTGTTTGAAAACGTTTTTAAACAACGAGTTGTAAGATAAATAGTATCTAACGGACACGAATGTAGTATTCTATTCCATACATATCTTCAGAAAACAGTTTTTAAATAAATTTAAGCGCCTTTTCCATCTAAAACCTATGTACGGCCCTAGCGCTTATAGTTAACTTGTGTGTCACAGACAAGACAATTCCACGTTAACTTGTACTCCACAGAGTGGTCGCTTCGACCGTGCTTTGTTTAGTTTTTTTCATTGGTGACCTGGTCATCACCTAGGATCGGAGCAGCCAGTCGTATGTCTTTAAAATGTTATCGCACGAATGTGTTAATGTTATATGTGTTATCAAAAATAACGAATGGTGTTTTCACCAACGGGTGTGTAAGAAATGTTAATACGTGATTGGGTAATTATTATTTTCGTGAGTTTTCTACTTCTACGATGATTTGGAGCAATTTGAGTTAATGTGATATCCAGTGATGTCGTTAAAGTGTCAGACTCTTGTTTGTAAACACTACGGCGTATTTTTCACTACTAGAGCCATTTTTGATAATTTTATATCAGACCCTACTCATAGTTTATGATTATGATGTTCATGTTTCGTATATCTCAAGTGTTTATTACCATCCTACTGTTTGCAATGCCACGAAATGTGTTTTATAATAATTCTAAAAACGCACAAACCCCTGAGAAGTATAGGTTATGGAGATGAGCTCTAGTCTATTTTTAGAAGGTATTTCCCCGTTTTAATGGCACCTAGTCTTGTATCAATCGATTCTAACGTTATCCAGATATGTTACAGGTTTGTCTTACACACCCGTTGGTGAGAACACCATTCGTTATTCCATTTGGGGTATTTCTCGTTCTAGCCAGTGCCCCACGACTGGTATATCAAAGTCCGTGGTATGTACTGCCCTGTCTGTGGGATGGGGCATATAAAAGATTCCTTGCTGCTAATCGAAAAGAGTAACCCATGAAGTGGCGACAGCGGGTTTCCTCTCTCAGTATATGTGTGGTCCTTAACCATATGTCCGACGCCACATAATTGTAAAATACAATGTGTTGAGAGCGTCGTTAAATAAAACATTTCTTCCTTCTTCATTTGTTATTTTTGATAACACATACATGTTTACACATACATGTACGTGTGTTAACAATTTCAAGATATACAACTGGCTGCTCCTAGGTGATGACCATCTCACCAATGCCATACATCCGATGAAAAGACAGCACGATCGAAATCGATTACACTGTGATGTATAGTTAACCTGACAATCATTTGTCTGTGACGCGTAAGTGCAAGGGCTGTTAATAACTTTTAGTCGAAAAAGATGTGAAAATTTGTTTAAAACCTGGGTTTTTTTTTTTTAGGATATGTAAGAAATAGAATAATACATGAGTGGCCGTTAGATACCATTTATCTTACAACTTAGTGTCTATTTCACGTGTTCAAACTTGGATCTACGACTTTAAACATGGGTTGGGATTTAGCTCAATCGGTCGAGTGCTCGCTTGAGGTGTATCCGTCGCAAGATCGTATCGCCTCGGTGTACCATTCAACTGATTGGTTTTTGTCTTGTTCGAACCAGTGCTTTCCTGTCTATCGGAATGTGCATATTTATAACACATCCCTTGCTGCATTAGGAAAAAATAGAGAGGATTTCCTCAGATAACTACGTGTCAGAATTACCAAATGTTTCACACCCGATAGCCGATGATTAATTAATATAATTGCTCTAGTGGTGTCGTTAAACAAAAACAAACTTTAAGTTTTAGTCCGTCCACTTTGAAGAGTGTTCAGTAGCATTGTTAATATACACTTGTAACATTACCACGTACCACTGTGTGTGTGTGTGTGTGTGTGTGTGTGTGTGTGTGTGTGTGTGTGTGTGTGTGTTATATTTGTTGTATCTGTGAAAATGTCTGAGAAAGGTGAATTTGACAGGAGAGTCTGACAACCTAAAGCGGTACCACGAGTTGTTTTTTACACTGTACCGCCCATGTTGATTTATTAATCATCGGCTATTAGATGTCAAACATTTGGCAATTCTGACATGTAGTCTTAGAGGAAGCCCGCTACATTTTTTCTTTAGTAGCAAGGGACCTTTAATATGCACAATCCCACAGACAGTATAGCGCATACACGGCCTTTAACACGCCAGTCGTTGTGCATTGGCTGTGAGGAAAAATAGCCTAATGGACCCACCAACGGGGATCGATCCCAGGCCGACCGCGCATCAAGCGAACGCTTTACCACTGGGCTACATCCCGTCCCTACAAACATTAGAACGACAACAAAAAACCTTGTTTATACAGACGCTTATATCCGAAACAAGAACAAGTATTTACTATGTGATGTTCGTTATCGACATCAATAAGGCGTAGGGCTGGAGGTGACTCGAGCTAGGTGGGGAGCAAATCATAAAAATGTATCCACATTCGGGCATTTTCGTTTAATTCTGTTAATAATCCACCTGCACTCCTGTAAAAAAGAATAGGAAACCCATATACGTATGGCCTACCTGCCTCGGTGGCGCAGTGGTTAAGCCATCGGAAATAACGCTAGAAGATACGGGGTTCGCAGCCCGGTGCCGGCTCCCACCGAGAGCGAGTTTTAACGACTCAATCATTGAAGTGGGTAGTTGTAAGACCACTACACCCTCTTCTCTCTCACTAACCACTAACCCACTGTCCTGGACAGACAGCCCAGATACCTCAGGTGTGTGCCCAGGACAGCGTGCTTGAACCTTAATTGGATGTAAGCATGAAAATAAATTGAAATGGTTGACTTATCTGTGGCTGTATAAGAGTGAATGCTCTGTATCTTGAGGATGGCATTGACTGACTTCCACAAGTCTCGTACAGGGGATCTTTTGACATATTGATCCATGTCATTTCGTGGTACTTCCTCAACTTCAGTATTGATATTGTACATTTTTGCAGCCTTAACAAATAAACTTGTATCCTGTACAATCACTTTGCGGGTTCGAACACAGTATTCAACAGTACGCTTAACAATACCACCAATCCCACCAACGGGACCTTTACCATGGAAAGAAGCAAAAAAAATCCATTACACTGTGATGCCGAGTGTTGCCTTGATTGTCGTCAGAAATCTAAATATGAATTTGTTTTTGAACTGTGATGCTGCTCCATCACTAAATATTTGATGGTCGTTACATCAGGGTTTGCTTTCAAAACTTTGTGAATGAGAAGTGTAATATATGGAACAACAGTTTCTTTAAAATGTGTGAGATTATCGCTGGCAAACACACGATTTCATACCACCAACAGTCCACACTGCGGATGTGAATAATGAAACTTGTCTCTGATGCCAGTGAGCAGACTGGATTTCGTCAGCATACACACAGGTATAATTCTCTGAGAAATCAACTTTAAGTACTGCATGTGATGGATCAGTTACATGTTTTACTTCCTCAAAGAATGACGCCTGTTCCCTCTTTACATGGGAATGGATGAGAAAGTTTGGTAACCGACTTCAACAATAACATAGCTTCACCTACAGTACCCTGCTGAAGTTGTTTCTCAAACTTTGGATCAACATTGACCCACTGATACCATGAAGCTTCATGATCTCGGGTTATTTTGGTGACCTTCGATTCAAATGCCTCAATAAATAGTTTCCCATCAAAACATGTTTCACAGTCATTATCCATGCATGTCTTTGATGTTGCATCACAAACACATCGAGCAATGAAATCCTGTGAATATGGATGAAACACATTAGAGGCCTTCTTGGACAGACAGTCAAGAATCATAATGATATTCTCGTGATATAAACAAAGGCACTGGGTTTTTTTTTGCATGTCAGCTGCTGAAAGCACGTGAATAGAACGGAGTTCAAAAAATGTTGTACGCCCAATAATGACTGCAGGGTTATCTTCTTTGAAACATGAATACGCTCCACCAATTGACATTGTCAGGTGGCGTTTCTGAATTTTAATTTTTTTCTTGTTTGATTTATCAATGATAGCATCCCTTTTACCCGAAAAATCTGCAGACAAGACTGATGGTTTCATCTGGCAATTTTGAACATCTGTGGCTGGATGTAGGTTTCGGAATCAAAGTTTCAATTGTATCCAACTGGTCGACAACACTTTTATGCCTCCTTGGACTTTTTGGAAGAATGGCTTCAACTCGTGCAACTGCTTTTCCAAGCGCTTGTGCAGATTTGTATACTGGCACCTCATTCTGTTCGTTTATCAAATTATTCAGTCTGTCTCTCTGACGTTGGCTGCAGAGCTTCACACGTTGTGTAATTTGTTTTTTGTCGTCGCATTTTAATTTCTTTATCAGATGCATTTGCCTTTTTACACAGTGTGACGGAACATGCTCTTATCTTTTCGCCTGTGGCGATGTTAATTGTTTTAGAGGGCCGTGTGCAGCTTGGTTACGTAATACCCCGCGCGACGTGGTAGAGCTGCGTCCCAATACACTCCAAGACCAGGTGTTGAGGCCATGCGGCCAGTAATTACGAAATACCTCCTATAGTGCGGTTTACGACCGGGGTATTTCTAGCGAACTGGCGACAGTAAGTCTGGCCATCTAAGAAAAAAATACCGTCTCTGGGAGTTGGGGCAATATCACATGATAGGTGAGGTACCGCGTTGTGCCCCCAGGCGATATTCGCTGTCTCTGAGATTTTTGAATAAATAGATAGGATTTTAGATATATCAGGGAGAAACATTGGAAGGCTCCCGGGGAACGTTGTCCGTCTGGACTGGTAAATATATTTTTCTGCTCTGTTGTATAACCTTGATGTCATTGATGTGACTTTGAATATTTTAATACTGTATTATACCAATATTATTTAGACAGTGTTTCCGGTAATCTGACGAAGTAAACTGTAGGCTTCACTGTTCCCAAATATTAAAGCGTAGCCAGTCATCCTAGAGGACCTAGGTAAACTGTAGGTTATTGTCTTTAGTGTGATATATACCAGTATTAATTCTGTATTACAAGGTTACTGAATGAGTATTTAAGGGTTAATTAAAAATTAACCAGTTAGGAATAGAGTTGTAATTCCTTTATTCATTAAATTCCCCTGGCAGCGTTTCTCAATTATCACACGTATGTGTGTTGTATCACGGTGAAGTGATTAGAATATTGTGTAAACTAGACACCTAGTGATTAACTAATTAAGTGATTAGTTCTGGGTTGTTATTATTTGTTGTTGTTAATTAACTACTGCGGCAAGTACATTTGTCAGCGTAGTGTTAATACAGATTCCAAAGTGTATTGTGTTTTGTTGTGTTTTCTAGTTAAACGTAGTGAATATAAACGTGCTATATATATATATATATATATATATATATATATATATATATATATATATATATATATATATATATATATATATATATATATATATATATATATATATATATATATATATAAAATATATATATATATATTATATAAGATCATATCTCTGCTATACCTAGAGCCGAGCCACTCGGGTATTGGACTGCCCGATACAGAGAGATCTAATAGATATACAGTTAGGAGAGGTATTTGGATAATCGTGTTTTATTCAATTACGGGTATTATAGGATCCCCGTGACAGGAGTAAAAATTGGGGTGCTCGTCCCCGATCTGAAACGGGACATGCATATTTAAAAAGTATTGTTTATAAATGGGGGCTTTATAAATTATTTTTACAAATTAACTAGAAGTAGCAACGTTGTTCACTAGAAAAACATTTAATAATAAGTGCGTCATATCTAAACATCGATAAGAATTTGCTGGATACGCTCAGTGTAGTGGAGATAAAGCGAGCGCGTAAGGCCGAATTAGTTGAAATCGCGAGTGAGCGGGAAATTGATTTAACATCAGTTAAAACATTAGGAGATATAAGGACAATTAGTATCCAGTCTGGAGCTGCACGCGGTAAGACGTGTTTGTTTCGCCTGTGCACACTGCACGTGCTTTCGTGTGCTCGACTTGGGGGTCCTTCATTTCGTTGTTTTTGTCAGCGAAATGAAGTTTTCTACTGAGATGTATGCGGCCATTGGAACTGATTGAACGCTGGAACGCTTCTCGTTTCGACAACCTGCACCACCAGGTTGGATTCCTATTTAGCGAGATTCCTTGCCTCCACGTCATTTCTCCGTCTGAATGTCGACTTGGTTTTTTCGCGACTCGTATGACGGCCATTCTGCAGAACGCCACGGTTGTTCGCGTTTAGTCTCTACATGTCCGAGCCTGTCCTAGCAGCACTGGAAGATTGACCGCCCCACTCTAAGAAAAAATAGGAAGCGGGGTCGGCCCCTATTACTCTTTTTCTAGACTTTACCTTGCTTTATAGTGATACCATCTCGTATCCTCCGGAGTCGGGCCCGTCCGCACCACTATACCAACCCATGACGACTGGACTATACCCTAGTCTGATACTCTCTCTCGTTCAGACGGATCCGGCTTCTCAAGATCTGTATTTCAGCACAGCACTACACCTTCAACGTCTATCGACTGTCAATCTAGGGGTTTTCTTGACGGGATGCAACCCATCTCGTCCCTTTAAGTTGTGCACCCAAACGGCCTTAACGAGGCCACTCGCGTGAACATATCAATCGGACTTTAAACTTTTAGATCTGCGTTCAAAATTTTATGTCCAAATTACTTTTTTTTTTTTTTTTTTAATATTATTAAATAGTCCGATCCTCTCTTCTTTCTCTTATTTAATTTTGGACTGTTCTTCTAAAATGCTCCAAATTATATAAATATTCGGCCGAGCAGTCAATTCTTTTTTTTTTTGGCTTGTAACCTTTTTTTTTCTTTTTTTTTAATCTATTAACTTTTTACTAATTGCTATTTTCAAAATTCTGCCCATTTTCAACCCCCCCCCCCCCCCCCCCCGTCTCCATCCCGAGTCAAGCCACCGATCTTATCGGATGGGCGTGTTCGAAACCCTAGTGGTATATGGGCACGTTAAACTAGTTATCATCATCATCAGCGTAGTGTTAATACAGATTCCAAAGTGTATTGTGTTTTGTTGTGTTTTCTAGTGAACTAAAGGTGCTATATTAACTATATTTATATAAGATCTTATCTCTGATTATACCTAGAGCCGAGCCACTCGGGTAATAGACTGCCCGATACAGAGAGATCTAATAGATATACAGTTAGGAGAGATATTTGGATAATCGTGTTTTATTCAGTTACAGGTATTATCAGGATCCCCGTGACACACAGTCTTCTCCTTTTATCTCTTATTTGTTCCTTGTTGAGATAATCAAGTTTCTTGTTGGGATCGCTGCAAATTCTTGCTCGGTGTGCTGCTATTCTTTCAGCTGATGTCTTTGGTGGCATGACTGAAAAAAGGCAATAGTAGACTTTAATACTTTATATAACTTCAAATGTTTTTTTAGTTGTAGATTGTTTTAAAGTTCGTTTTAACTACACCACTAGAGCATATTGATGTATTAATCATCGGCTAATGAATGTCAGATATTTTGTTTTTTTGTGACACATAGTCAGAGGAAACCCGCTATATTTTTCCATTACAAGCAAGGGATCTTTTATATATACTTTCCCATAGACAGGATAGTACATACCATAGCCTGGGGAAAAAGCCCAATGGTAAACATCCACGGAGGAGGTTCGATCCTGCGACCGTGGCACCTCAAGCGGGCTCTCAACTGACAGCTAGATCCCGCTCCCTTAGTACCATAATATAAAAGTAAAATTTAAAATATTTTCAAAAGGAAATGTTAGGTTTAATTTATAATGTATTGTGTTCTCCACTGATTGTCGTCTTCCCCATTCAGACATTATTTTTGTGAGCGGTTTTTTAGACTTTAAAACCCTCCCAACTTTTAATAACAATACCATAGTTGTTACAGTGTCAATTCACATTCATTTCGCAGGTTTGTGTCCATGGAGAACTCATATCAATCTGCGATGAAGACTAAAATTATTGTTCTTGTTTTAAATAAAACAGAATAAGCACAAACAAATCAGTTTCAATTCTTTATTCATAAATAGTCGCCAGATTATCATCATTAAAAGATAATGTAGATAGGAGAGACTCAGAATTTTAATGCAACATGACATGCATATAATACATAAGAAATCGATAAATGTTGTGTTGATGGTGTTTCTTTTTCTTGTGTAAGACTGCAATGGCCCATTCCTTCATATTTAACATTAACTCGTAAGATATTTAATTTAGACATCATTACTCCTCAAACTTAATCATGTTCATGGGTGCAATTCCTCTCGGTCTGTTGCCTGTAATTCTGATTATTTTGAGGGGTGCGATTTTTCCCTGCTCTGCATTTTGAGGAGTGTGATTTCAACCCTCCTCGTAAGCATTTTGAGAAGTGCGATTTTTAGCACTCCTGGGGGTTTTCAAAAACGGTCTGTCCCTCCTGTATATATATATCCACCTCTCTCTCCACCTCTCTCTCTCCACCCCTCTCTCTCTCTCTCTCTCCACCCCCACCCCCTCCTCTTTCCCTCTCTATCACTCCTGTATCTCTCTCTCTAAACACACACACACAGACACACACACAGCTGCAGACCAGGTAGCTGGAGTGTGTGTCCAGGACAGCGTGCTTGAACTTTAATTGGAAATGAACACGAAAATAAGTATAAACAAACAAACAGAGAAACGCCCACTCATCCACCCTACACCGACACAGACCTTTCTACTCCCGGTTTCATTAGAAGACTTACTGAGCATGCGCAAAGATGAACGGACACCCAAAGAGGAAACTACGGTAGATAAGACTACTGGCAAAATCAACTTTAGTCGAATATTACGAATAACTTACTCCAAAGTGCATCGTTGTGTCATATCAGGTAATAATTTACATTATATCTTCTCAATATCACATGTTCGGTGTACATATCGCCTGTGTGGAAGTCTTTTCTAACTGTATTTAACTTTAACGAAAGCGTACATACCATAACCGATAATATATAAATAGCCATGCATAGTCACTGTTTACTTCCCATTGGGTTTCAGTGGGCTGTAATGAAGGGATCGTCCACCTCAGTGTGGGCATACGTTATTTTATTTAATTTCAATTTATTTTCGTGCTTACATCCAATTAATGTTTAAGTACGCTGTCCTGGGCACACACCTGAGGTATTTGGGCTATCTGTCCAGGACAGTGGGTTAGTGGTTGGTGAGAGAGAAGAGAGTGCAGTGGTCTTACATCTACCCACTTCAATGATTGAGTCGTTAAAACTCGCTCTCGGTGGGAGCCGGCACTAGGCTGAGAACCCCGTATCTACTAGCGATATTTCCGATCGCTTAACCACTGCGCCACCGAGGCAGGTGGGGCATACGTATATGGGTTCTTATTCTCTTTTTTTTTACAGGAGTGCAGGTGGATTATTAACAGAATTAAACGAAAATGCCCGAATATGGATAACAACGTACGTTTAGTCATATTAGAATTGTGTCTGAATTTTTACGATTTGCTCCCCACCTAGCTCGAGTCACCTCCAGTCATATCCTTATTGATATTGATAACGAACATTACATATCAAATAATTGTTCTTGTTTCGAATATAAGCATCTGTTTAAACAAGCTTGTTTGTTGTCGTTCTAATGTTTGTAGGGAAGGGATGTAGCCCAGTGGTAAAGCATTCGCTTGATGCGCGGTCGGCCTGGGATCGATCCCCGTTGGTGGGCCCATTGGGCTATTTTTCGTCACAGCCATTGCACCATGACTGGCGTGTTAAAGGCCGTGGTATGTGATATCCTGTCTGTGGGATGGTGCGCACCTCAAGCAAGCTCTCGACCGATTGAGCTAAATCCCAGTCGTAGATCCCAGTTTGAACACGTGAACATAGACACTAAGTGTGTTAATCTACATAGAGAATAATACATGAGTGTCCATTAGATACCATTTATCTTACAAGATGTTTTAAAATGTATTTAACGAGCGAAAACACGTTTTATACGTTTAAAGCAACTCGTTGTAACGAGGGGTAAGTGTCAGAACCCATTATGTGGTGAATTATACAAAAATTAGTTAATTACCTTGTCAGTGTCATGGAAATGTGTACTATCATTTCACAATATCTCATTCAAATCAGTCATTTATTTGTGCTTTTATACATCAGAACCCAAATGAATTATCTTGTATGTCCATTTCCACAAAAAGCCAAAACCATGTTTTCAGCACTTCCTTATTCTGTCTCTCTAGAATTTTGTAGTACCACCCATAGCTGACAGACATAACACTTTAGCTTACAACACTGGATTGTGGTGGGCTGTAAACTGTCTGAGAAGATTGAATCCTAGGTGCCAGACCGCATGAAACGCTAATGACACATGCTAGCTCTAAGTGTTTACATCCAGCGATGGTGTTTTATTTAAACTATCTCTGGCTGGATGTTTTGGCTTACAAAGAAATAGCAGGTAGCTAGAATTAATTGTTTACGCTACACGATGACCAGTCCGTTGGTGCTAATCTGAGATGGGCTGCAGACAATGGGGGGGGGGGGGGGGGGGGGGGGCTGGAAGTGTTTAGTTCTTAGACATCTGGAATGTGGTAAAATGTGTGTGTTGTTAACTAGTTGCTGAATAAATGTCGGTTATGTAAATAGTTTAATTGCAGAGTTCATTTATCTCTACAGAAGAAACACGCAGTTGAGAAAATATTAACTGAACAGAGACATCGAGAAACTAGTTAAAAAGGAAAGTTATTTTCCCTTATTTTAGTTTGAATAATTACTATGTGTATTAGAGAAAAAATAATATAACTAAATTAATTTGCCGGGGGCAGGACGTAGCCCAGTAGTAAAGTGCTGGCCTGATGTGCAGTCAGTCTAGGATCGATCCCTGTTAGTGGAATCATTGGACTATTTCTCATTCCAGCCAGTGCTTCACAACTGGTGTTACAGACCATGCTATGTACTATCCTGCCTGTGGGACGATGCATGTATTAAAGATCCCTTGGTGCTAATAAAAAAAAAATAGTTGCCCATAGTTTCCTCTCTAAAATATATTTGTGGTCATTAACCACATGTCTGACACCACATACCTGTAGTTGTGTTGATTGTGTCATTAAATATAAAATTGTTTTCTTTCTTTCTTTCTTTTTTAAAACATGGCTCCCATACACAACAACCTAAGTTAAAAATTATGAACTAGTTATGTCTGTATTGCGTAGGAAATGTGAATATTATATATAAAAAAATTAAAATAAGGATGCTGACCCAAGGATGATAAATGTTTTATGACCATACGCAATAAAATATTTTAATTTACTTAGCATAGAGGGAAATTAATTTATATTATTTTGAAGGCATCATCACAGGATTTTAACTTTTCTAGTCATTGTATATTTTATAGACATTATATAAAATTTGACATATAGTTGAAAATGAATTAGTAGATAAAGGTCAAGCATTTTTCTTTAAATTAGAGTCCGTTCATATTATAACTAATTGGTTAGAAGAATCGACCCCTTTATGTAAATGACATAACATAAATATGCATAGTACTAATAAATATTGTTCATTGTAGTAGTTGAAATGTAGGCACATTCATATTTTCTAGGCTAAAATATCTAGATATTACTACACTAACTGGAATAATTGTAACATTTCAGATGTTCCAATCATGGGGGATCTCTGGTCATTATAACAAAGTGGTTACTGCTATAGTGTGTTTAAATTAAATATGTGTGTGTACATGATTATCATTGTACGAGCGCATTAGACAAACATTATACTTAATCACGCACCAGATCAATGCTGACGACGAATGCATTAAACTGTATTTATATATTTTTTTACGCCTGATCTCATTGTACTTAATCGCATTCACTGTTATCATTATTATAATATCAATTTATTAAATTTTTTAATCAACAATCTTTATTCAATGAACAAATTAAAATGTGTCTTATTTTTTATCTACAGTTACCACAATGTATTTGCAATTTATATATAATAAGACTAGTGGAGAAGTTCATTCCTGTACACGCATACAGTATATCACCCATGTCAGCATAGTTCAGTGGATATATGATTGATTGCCCTTAGTGGACCCATCGGCTTTTGTCTTACTTCAAACAGTGCCCAGGACTGGTACATTACATTAAATATTGAGGTATGTACTTTCCTGTCAATGAGGAAGTGCCTACAAATGATACCTAGTAGCTGTTTTCTTGGAGCAGCCACTATGCTGGTGACAATGTTCCTTTTCCATTTTATAAGCCAAGTGTCGAAATACCTCACAGAGAGGACATATAAAAATATGTGCTTGCGTGCCATTAAATATTTCCTTCCCATCCATGCCAATATCCAACTAGTCAATAAACCTTAACGGCGCATATATATTAGGGTAGCCAGGATTTTATACTGGGGGTGGAGTGGGGATAGAGGGCACTGCTTTTACACATGTTATGGGGCGACATGCATTATAAAAGTTGGTATTGTGAAAAAAAGAGGTATGTTTGAGAAGGAAAGGTCCTCTTGTACCCAATCCCTGGCTACCCGGATACACCAGTGCATATCTGTGCAATTTAAAGTATATCAATCAATAGATTTTGGTTTCAACACAGTTATCTTTAGTAGTATTACTTGCATATTTAAAATATACTCAACAAAATGAATTAAGGAACATCTTGCACACAATGAGTTTTTTGTGCATTTTTGTAAAACCTACAAAAATGCGTATTCTGCTAGAAATCATTACACGTTGATTGTAAATATATTTGTCATTTTATTCTCTTTAAATTGCTGTTTAAATCATTAAGTTAAAGAACATTTGTTTTAGAACATGTTAAAACGTAGACACTTTACAACGAATGGAAACTTTTAAGAAAAAAATGCCAAATATAGTTACCGGCCCTGTATTCATTTTGAATCGTTAAATTACTGTGTATCAAAAATCATTAAACGTATTAACTTATCTTAACTGTTGAATTAACATTATTAATTCAGTCAGTACCTCAACACTACATATATGGTGCAGTTTACTCTGATAGCTTACATTTCGTGTTTAATTAGTGTAATAAATATATCTGTTATAACTGGTATGATAGCTTACATTTGCCTGCCTCCAGTACATTTTCAAAGTATTAACAACACAGGCCCAATTAGGTGTTTCAGAGCTGCTGCGAAATTGAAAGTTTACAGTATGCCATGTGGACTCACTGCAAGATAACATTATTCTTCACTTGAGATTTCACACAATTTGTCACATGCTGGGCTGTAAGAAACACTGTTTATAAAATAGCTTGCTCTGGCATGCTTGTTGGAGCTGTTTGTATTCAAGTTTCAGGCGCCAGAATAAATTAAATATTTCTTCATCTAATTACACCATGATCTATTATTATTATTAGCAGACAAAACTTTTAAGTTTTATACTAAAACAAATAACTGCTAGCATCTAAAAGCAAAATGTTTAGCAAAAGTTAAGTTTCCGATTTTTAAGTGTATTCCAAAGTTTTCAGTGCAGTTTTCTCAGATTGAAGTGGAAAGGAGATAAGTGGTTCTGGCACTAACCCCTCGGTAAGATAAATGGTATCTAATGGCCACTCGTGTATTATTCTATTTCTTACATATCCTAAAAAAAACCCACCCCAGGTTTTAAACACATTTTCACATCTTTTTCGACTAAAAGTTATTTACAGCCCTTGCACTTACGCGTACACGTATATGTAAACATGTATATGTAAACATGTATATGTAAACATGTATATGTAAACATGTATGTAAACATGTATGTGTATCAAAAATAACGAATGAAGAAGGAAGAAATGTTTTATTTAAAGGGACATTCCTGAGTTTACTGCAGTTTTAAAGATGTTATCGACTAACAGAGACTTTTTGACGACTGTAATTACATATCAAATGTACGTTTCTGCATAAAATGTTAGTGGCTGTATATTAAACGTGTTTCTGATCCTTCTAATATTTGTACTAGGTTAAATTTCATTTTATTTTACAGATTTATTCGTACGTACGAAATTATTTGAAGACAAAATCCACTTTGGGCTTCTTACAACTATTAAGGCGACCAGAAACACATTGAATAAACAGACACTGATATTTTAAACAAGAAAATATATTTAATGTGCAAGTTTAATCGTAGAAATATTTTATTAGTCGGAAACATCTTACAATGCAATTAACTGGAATAATTGTAACATTTCAGATGTTCCAATGATGAGGGATCTCTGGTCATTATAACAAAGTGGTTACTGCTATAGTGTGTTTAAATAAAATATGTGTGTGTACATGTATATCATTCTACGAGCGCATTAGACAAACATTGTACTTAATCACGCACCAGATCAATGCTGATGACAAATGCATTACACTATATTTAGATATGTTTTACAACTGGTCTCATTGTTCTTAATATCATTATTCTAACATCAATTTATTAAATATTTTAATCAATCTTTATTCAATGAGCAAATTTAATCAATCTTTATTCAATGAGCAAATTTAAATGTTTTCAAAACATTGACAATCAAAACATGAAACTATACCTGAAAATGTGTCTTATGTTTAATCTACAGTTACCGCAATGTATTTGCAATGTATATATGATAAGACTAGTTGAGTAGTTCATTCCTGTACACGCATACAATATATCACCCATGTCAGCATAGTTTAGTAGTACAGGTAGATACGATGGGATATATGATTGATTGCCCTTAGTGGACCCATCGGCTTTTATCTTACTTTAACCAGTGCCCAGGACTGGTACATTAAAGATTGTAGGCAAGGTCGTCTTGTGCCCAATCCCTGGCGATCCAGATACGCCAGTGCATATCTGTGGAATTCAATCAATAGATTTTGGTTTCAACACAGTTACCTTTAGTAGTATTACTTGCATATTTAAAATGTACTCAACAAAATGAATTAAGGGTCAGTAGACTTGGGGTAATTATTTCATATGTCATATTATTTTAATAAGTTTTAATCACAAATAACTTCTAAACATTGTTTCAATAACATCGGACCCATGCAAACATTTTGCACACGAAGAGTTTTTTTGTGTATTTTTGTAAAACCTACGAAAATGCGCATTTTGCTAGGAATCATTACACGTTGTACATATATTTGTCATTTTATTCTCTCTAAATTGATGTTTAAATCATTAAGATGACGAACAATTCTTTTAGAACATGTCAAAACGTAGACACTTTACAACGAATGAAAACTTTTAAGGAAAAATGCCGAATATAGTTACTGACCCTGTATTCATTTTGTTTTGTTAAATTACACATCATTAAACGTATTAACTTATCTTAACTGTTGAATTAACATTATTAATTCAGTCAGTATTTCAACGCTACAGATATGGTGCAGTTTACTCTGATAGCTTACATTTCGTGTTTAATTAGTGTATTAAATATATCTGTTATAACTGGTATGGTAGCTTACATTTTACGTAATAATTAGTGTAACAAATATATCTGTTATAACTGATTTTAAGGCTATGCTCTGTTTGACAAATTGTTTTTTTAAAGTTGTTAAGTGCTTCTAGCAACCTGTTACAATACCAGGGAGCCCGATTCACCATCTCAGTGTAGAATAAGGTTACTGTGCACACAGCTGGAAACACTCATGACCCTTGCCAGTGTCTGCCATCCAGAGATAATTTGTTATTGTTTACAATTACTTCCTGCCTCCAGTACATTTTCACAGACCCAATTAGGTGTTTCAGAGCTGCTGCGAAATTGAAAGTTTACTGTTGCCACGTGGACTCACTGCAAGATAACATTATTCTTGACTTGAGATTTCACACAATTTTTCACATGACGGGCTGTAAGAAGAACTGTTTATAAAATAGCTTCCTCTGTCGGTGTTCAAATTCCAGGAGCCAGAAGAAATTAAATATTTCATCTTCGAATTACATCATGATCTATTATTATTAGCAGACAAAACGTTCAAGTTTTATGCTAAAACAAATAGCTGCTATAATCTGAAAGCAAAATATTTAGCAAAAGTTAAGTTTCCGATTTTTAAGTGCATTCCAAATTTTTCAGTGCAGTGTTTTCAGATTGAAGTGGAAAGGAGATAAGTGGTCCTGGCACTAACCCCTCGATGTGTTTTAGTTTCTAAAAAAATCTCTGTTATTCGTAAATATCTTAACAGAGGCAGAAAACTTAGAACAGTCCATTTAATATATTTGCAGATACAAACAGAAAACCCCCCACACCATCCAGAATGAATTACATGCTACCAGTCATCGCTGCTACAGTTTTGCTAACTGCTGCTACATTTTCTTCGTTAGAACCGTCAACAGAAGAGTCGAAAGGATACGCCTGCAATCGGTGTTTTTACAAGACAATTCGGAGACGTCTTGTAGCTAACTGCATCTCGAGGAATTTCTCCTCCGTTCCAGATATACCAAATTCTAGCCTTATCGATGTACTGTTATTAGATTCCAACAATTTGAGGGAGCTGGCTGCTAAATGTTTTTCGCAGTACCCTAATCTCGACACACTGAGTTTGACCGCAACGTTATAGAGACTATACACGCTAGAGCATTCCTGAACTTGCAGAATCTTCAAAGTTTGAATTTGACAGGAAATAGGCTGAGATATTACAACAGCATTTTGAAAAATAACACCTTCGAATTTCTTCACAGTTTGAAGGTGTTGTCACTGAGCCTCAACGCCGACACGAGTTACACAAACCAGACATACCCTGATGCTGCGTTGTCCAGTCTTGCATCGTTGGAACATCTTTATTTGGACGGTTTGACCAGAGTTTTGAAAAAGAATTTTCCAGAATGGCTTCTCTCAAAGAACTGAGCTTTAGAAATGGATATTGCCATCTCCAGAATTTGTTCAACAAGACGTTTGTAAATATCAAGCAAGTATCTCATCTAGACTTGTCGAACTGTGCCATGGAACATATAGCAGCCGGGGCATTTCTACCACTTAGCGATTCCTTAACACATTTAGATATTTCCTACAACAGGAAACTGAGGTTCGATCAGGTTGGAATTGGCGCTTTCGGGTGGCAAAACTCGCGACTGCATGTATTGAATATTAGTGGCATTGAAGCAAAATATGCCATTTGCGTCAAAATCACAAAAGAACACTTAAAACACTACACAAATACAAGCATTGTAGAAATATACGCAGATGAAAACAGAATAGAGACATTTGAAAAGGGAGCATTGCAACTCTTGCCGTCAAGTTTGAAGAAGGTGTCTTTGCAAAGCGAAAGGCTTGCATCTGGCCTTTACATGTTAGATCTGCACTCATTAGTAGGGTTAGAAGAAATGGATATCGGTGGGCAAAAAGAAATTCACATTTCTTCTAAATGGGAACCTAGAAATCTAATCACAAAGACTGACTGTCTCGCAGATGACGAACCATTATGCAGTGAGTTTGCCGAGAACCAATACAAGGTACAAACCATGGAAGATGTATCAGGCGTGCCAGATACGTCAAACTGTAAGAGACATAAAGCTATATATATATACATCTACCCCCAAATCTGGAAACAATTAAAATGACATTCAGGCAAACGTCCTTCTGCATTTCTGAACTGGTTATACCTAAGAATAATTTAAGACAGGTGGATTTTTCACACAATTTGATTTCGACGTGGATTGGACCAATCGAAGGCCTACAGAAACTTAAAATTCTGGATCTTTCGAATAATTTAGCTACTCATGCAGAACAAAGCTTCTTTCGAAATTTCAACTCGCTTTTGTTTTTAAACATCTCTTGGAATCTTTTGAGTAACGTTATAAGCCAGGACAGAGACGGAGGTTATTTAGTAATATGACATCTTTACACGTCCTTGATTTAACTGGTAATGGCATACAAAAATTGACGCCCCATTTGTTGGATGGTCTTTCAAATTTGCAAAAATTAGTGTTGTCGAAAAACTTTCTTTATTCTGTGAAAGTGCAGGTGATACATATGAAACACCTAAAGAGAATAGACTTATCATATAACATGTTACGCTGGCTCTCACAGGGTTTCATATCAGACCTTGATGCCATCGCTGACGCCCGAACTCACACACTATATATGGATCTAAGTTACAATCCCATTTCGTGCGAATGTGCTAATCTACGTTTCCTGACATGGATGCTTAATTCAAAAGTAAAACAACGCAACCAAAGACGTCAATATTATTGTCTTGACGAGCTCGGAAAGAACCACAGCTTGTTTCATCTTGATACAGTTCTTAAGTCGTTAAAAGATTCGTGTACGAGCAATTTCGGTTTAAAATCAGGTATCTCAGCAATTGTCATCTTAGTCCTGATCATCTTCCTCGGTGGCTTCGCCTACAGGTATCGCTGGAAGCTTAGATATTGGTATTACGGAGCCAGGTATAATTACAAACATATTAATTCTTATGAGGCATTGGGCAATTACCAGTATGACGCGTTTGTATCATATGCCCCAGAAGATGAACAATTCTTTCGTATTGAGATGCTGTCTAATACACACGGAAAGATACTGGTTAATCGGGATGCAATTTCGCCTTCAGAACATCCTTTAAATAAAACGGGTAATTTGATTGAGCAGAGTAGAAAGACCGTGCTGCTGTTGTCAGAATACTTTCTGGAAGATGAGATGTGCATCCCCGAATTACAGGCGGCACTTCCCGAACATCTGAACACCAAGCGAGATCTCATTCTGATGATCTTGTTAGAAGGTATGCCACGAGAGAAGATTCCAGATGAAATTAAGTATTTACTGCAAACAGATTCTTACATTGAGTATCATGAGGATAACAAGGAGACGTTTTGGCAACGATTCAATAAGGCTATTTCACCTAGAGAAGTTACATAAACGTATAACTGTATATTTGTGTACAAGTAGCGAGAAGTCTTCAAGTGAGCCATTCCGTCAACCGATGGCTGCAAGTATGTTTCTGTACCACTGTCAGAGCGAATGATCGCGGTGAGCTGGTTATTATAACGTTCCAATCCATACATTTTGACAACACGAGAAGTTAAATAAACTACATCGGATAAAAGAAAGGGATCAACGAGAATATCTTTTCTTACAGATCCGTGTAAAAGATGACCCGTGGTAGATGTATTCGTCTCCAACATAACAAGTGGAAGATAACTATTGAATCTTGTGATTGGTTGCTCCACGATGATGACCCGGTCACCAGAGCCAAACCATCCAATGATATAAAGACGTCCGCAATTGATTGTTCTGTGACGAGTGAGTTCATCTGAAACTGATTACACTATGACGCGTAAGTTTACTGCCGCGTAATTGCCGTTTTAGTTTGACATAAAA
Organism: Gigantopelta aegis; assembly: GCF_016097555.1. Classification (NCBI taxonomy): domain Eukaryota; kingdom Metazoa; phylum Mollusca; class Gastropoda; order Neomphalida; family Peltospiridae; genus Gigantopelta; species Gigantopelta aegis. The sequence goes on from NC_054705.1 coordinate 21,579,772, forward strand.
CAACTATCCCAAGTTCAGCCAGCAAACGTTTCTCTAACGTTCGTGAACTATTTGATTGGTTCCCGAAATGGTAATTCGGTTTACTGTGTAGCGTACAAATCATGTCTAGCGAACGTTAGCGACAAGCGGTTCACTGAACTTAAGCCTGGATTTTGTAAGAAATAGATTACTACATTTTCTTACACACCGGTTGGTGAGAACACGATGTGTTATTTTTGATAACACATGGTTGTTTACACATGTACGTGTGTTAACAATTTCAAGACATACGACTGGGTGCTCCTAGGTGATGTCCAGGTCACCACTGTAACACATACAATGAAACTCTACACGATGGAAATCGATTATATTGTGACGTATAGTTAACCTGACAATCATGGGTCTGTGACGCGTACTTTAGCTACAAGTGCAATGGCTGTAAATAACGTTTAGTCGAAAAAGATGTTAAAACATATGTTTGAAACATGGTTTTTGAGGATATGTAAGAAATAGAATAATACGTGAGTGTCCGTTAGATACCATTTATCTCACAACTCGTTGTTTAAAAACATATCAAACTCGCTTTCGCTCGTTAAATACATTTTAAAACAACTCATTGTAAGGTAAATGGTATCTAACGGCCACTCATGTATTATTCTCTATCTATCTTACAACTCGTTGTGAGATAAATGGTATCTAATGGACACTCATGTATTATTCTTTATCTATGTTACAACTCGTTTTAAGATAAATGGTATTTAACGGACACTCATATATTATTCTCTATCTAACTTATAACTATAATTTTGATTTTGATATTTTCACAGTAACAATTTGCAATGTACGGGTGATCGGGTTTGGGATGGGGATGGTATATAATGACACTGGGCACATCCTGCGGTGAGGAGGTAGGGTCTGATCCATTTTTCTCTGATTTGAATTTTTGGGTCTGCTCAAAAGTCTGAACAAAAATAATACCCCCCCCCCCCCCTCCAAAAAAAAAAAAATTAAAAAAATAAATAAACAAAAAACCCCAAACAAAACACCCCACAAAACAACAACAACAAAAAAGAAACAAAAACAAAACACAAAACAAAACAAAAATAATACACACACCCACCCCTCACCCACCCCAAAAAAAACCCCACCCCACAAAACAACATCAACGAAAACAAAACAAAAAATGCAAAAAGAACGAAAAATGTAACATCAAGTATTCGAGTCTATTTTTGTACCGACGTTGAGATTTATGCTGTGTCTCGTGTAATTCTGTAATAGTGTATATATATTTATTGAGTTGGTAATTATTTAAAAACTTCAAATGTTTTATCTTTATCTGTATTCGGTTTGCCTTATTTTTGCTTATTTCATCTTATTTCATATTCATTGTTTAAAGATCAGTGGGTTAATAAACAAGATTGTATGTATATTTTGTGAGGCGTTCTGATCCTGGTTGAAATAAAAAAAGAAAAGAAAAAAAAGAGAAACAAAGAAAGGAATGTTATATTTAACGACGCACTCAACACATTTTATTTCCTGTTATATGGAAGGAAGGATATGTTTTATTTAACGACACACTCAACACATTTTACTTCCGGTTATATGGAAAGAAGGAAATGTTTTTAACATTTTGTTCCCGGTTATATGGCGTCAGACATATGGTTAAGGACCACTCATATATTGAGAGAGGAAACCCGCTGTGGCCACTTCATGGGCTACTCTTTTCGATTAGCAGCAAGGGTTCTTTTATATGCACCACCCCACAGACAGGGTAGTACATACCACGGCCTTTTATATACCAGTCGTGGTGCACTGGCTGGAACGAGAAATAGTCCAATGGGGTCCTGGCTGGAGTTTGTGGAACGAGTCCAGTGTGCTATATGTGTATTACGTGCTGCGTATTACGTTGTTTTGTTTAACGACACCACTAGAGCACATTGATTAATTAATCATCGGCTATTGGATGTTAAACACTATGTAATTCTGACTCGTAGTCATCAGAGGAAGCCCGCTACATTTTTCCTAATGCAGCAAGGGATCTTTTATATGCACATTCCCACAGACAGGAAAGCATATGCATGTACCACGGCCTTTGACCAGCTGTGGTGCACTGGTTGGAACGACAAAAACCCCAATCCACCGAGGTGGTTCGATCCTGTGACACAAACACCTCAAGCGAACATTCAACTGATTGAGCTAAATCGACCCCCCCCCCCCTCTCCCGGACTACGATTGTAATCAGTTCAGGGAAGTCATTCTAATTAATGCATAGCGCTTGACATCCGATAGACGATGATAAGATAAAAATCAATGTGCTCTAGAGGTGTCGTTAAA